>NC_135219.1:7821957-7956957 GCF_052324685.1 Brachyhypopomus gauderio
CATTCCAATAATTAAAACAGGGTTTATTGGATTTATTGTCCCAATACACAAGACTACTGAATCACTAACATTTGTAGCATAGACGGTGTCACCTATAGCTCTGCCCTCTGCCCCTGTCTTGTGTCGCCTGCCCTAGTCCCGTCTTGTGTCGCCTGCCCTAGTCCCGTCTTGTTTTTTGGTTTCCTTCCTGTCTATCACGCCCCTGTACCTCGTGTCCCTGCCGTAGTGATTATGTTCAGACCCGTGTCTTGTTTCATCCCTCGTTTAGTCTGTTATAATCCTTGTTACCCCCCAGTCCCGATGGTCAGTTATTGTAAGTTGGTTCATTGATCCTGGTCATCTCCTTGTGAATCCTGTGTCCTGGTCCCGGTGTAGTTGTGTTATATGTATACATGTATTCGTTTTGATTCCTATCCTGTCGTGTTGCTCCTAGCATTCATTTTTAGTTCTGTTCTGAGGTGAAAATCAACTCCAAATGTTTGGATTCCCATTAGTTGGAATCGGAGAACTGTCTCCGTGTGATGATCTTCCAGCTTCACCTTAAGCAGAGTCTTGTTCCCAAAAACTGGAACCTTGGTGATGAGTAATGAAATATTTAATACAAGTTTGAGAAAGGAGTCTGTAGTATGTGTGTAGTGTGTGACTGGGTTTCAAAGTATGTGTCTATGAAACACATAATTTGTAATAATTATAAATGCATAATTTATAAAACCCATAGAAAGTATTGCTCCCTTGTGCCACTTCATTTTCATTTCATTTTTCATTTTCATTTTTAAACATTTAGAAACATTTCTTCATACACTAGAAAGTCTAAAACCAAAGTGTTACCTCTCAGTAGTACTACTGAACACTGGAAAACAGTGCTTAGGTTTGAGGGCACAGTGCGTAAGTATCCTTTGCCCTGCAGTGGGTCGGTGTCCACACAGGAAGGACAGGGGGCGATGTGAGCTGAGCTGGAGGTGGTGTCATTAATTATATGCCCAATCCCCGCCCCTCTCTCACATCATTACTCTCAAGGTTAATCCCTGGCTCATTTGGCTGCCAAGTCCTTTCTTCCTCCCCTTTCCTCTCCTCTTCTCTCACCGCTCCCATCGCTCTTACCTTGAGACGACGGTGGTGGAGGTGGAGGGGGAGGTGGAGGGGGTGGTGGAGGATCTATTACATCTTATCACGGCAGGACAGGACGGAGATGGTGCCCCAGTGAAATATGGCTTCTGTCACCAGCAGCAGTGGAGAGAGCAGCGCTTTCACAAAAGGAGAGAGGGAGAGAGAGAGAGAGAGAGAGGAGAGAGAGAGGAGAGAGAGAGAGAGAGAGAGGAGAGAGAGAGAGAAGAGAAGAGAGAGAGAAGGAGGAGAATAGCACTTCAGAATTATCAGGCACCTAATTCAAACCAATGGCAAGATCTCCAAGGCTGAGCTGGATTCCGGAGCTTGACAGTGATTTGGCACGTAATTAACCCCCCCCCCCCCCCCCCCCAACCCCACCCTCTCTCCACCTGTGCACTCCCACTCTCTTGTTTTCTATGCTTCTCCATCCTCAGTGATTTTCACTCCAGACCGAGTCTCTCTCCTGGGAGAGCTGGGAACTGGACGTTTCAAATCATATTTGCTTGCCACACTTCTTACTGGCATTTATAAAACCTATTAGGTATTTCTCTTAAGGAAAGACCTTAACTGTACATTTCTGGTTAACAAAGACTAGTAAATGTTTCTCAGTAGTACTTTTGGAAGTACCCTAAACCTGATTCAATACATCACCATAGGTATGAAATTGTATGCAAGTCATGTAAATAATTTTTACTACTTGTATTACAGGGGATCTGTGGTTCACTATGGGTAATAGTCATAAACCATACAAGTAATATAAATATGATATAACATATTAGGTGTAGATGTAGATGTGGAGGGAGGTGTAGATGTAGATGTGGAGGGAGGTGTAGAGGTGGAGATGGAGTTGTGGAGGGATTTGTAGATGTAGAGGTGGAGGGAGGTGTAGATGTAGAGGTGGAGGGAGGTGTAGATGTGGAGGTGGAGTTGTGGAGGGAGGTGTAGATGTGGAGGTGGAGTTGTGGAGGGAGGTGTAGATGTAGAGGTGGAGGGAGGTGTAGATGTAGAGGTGGAGATGTGGAGGGAGATGTAGAGGTGGAGGGAGGTGTAGATGTGGAGGTGGAGTTGTGGAGGGAGGTGTAGATGTAGAGGTGGAGTTGTGGAGGGAGGTGTAGATGTAGAGGTGGAGGGAGGTGTAGATGTAGAGGTGGAGATGTGGAGGGAGGTGTAGATGTAGAGGTGGAGGGAGGTGTAGATGTAGAGGTGGAGATGTGGAGGGAGATGTAGAGGTGGAGGGAGGTGTAGATGTGGAGGTGGAGTTGTGGAGGGAGGTGTAGATGTAGAGGTGGAGGGAGGTGTAGATGTGGAGGTGAAGTTGTGGAGGAGGTGTAGATGTAGAGGTGTAGTTGTGGAGGGAGATGTAGAGGTGGATGGAGGTGTAGATGTGGAGGTGGAGTTGTGGAGGGAGGTGTAGATGTAGAGGTGTAGTTGTGGAGGGAGATGTAGAGGTGTAGTTGTGGAGGGAGATGTAGAGGTGTAGTTGTGGAGGGAGATGTAGAGGTGTAGTGTGGAGGGAGATGTAAAGGTGTAGTTGTGGAGGGAGATGTAGATGTAGAAGTGTAGTTGTGGAGGGAGATGTAGAGGTGTAGTTGTGGAGGGAGATGTAGATGTAGAGGTGTAGTTGTGGAGGGAGGTGTAGATGTAGAGGTGGAGGGAGGTATAGATGTAGAGGTGTAGTTGTGGAGGGAGGTGTAGATGTGGAGGTGGAGTTATGGAGGGAGGTGTAGATGTAGAGGTAGGTGTAGATGTAGAGGTGGAGATGTGGAGGGAGTGTAGATGTGGAGGGAGGTAGGGATGTAGAGGGTGTTGGGCAGTACATTCATGCGGCGGCCATGTTGACCACGTGCTCCCAGTGAGTAGTTTGCTGTATGGTGGAGCTGCGTCTGCTCCAGACTCCTGACAGGATCGGCCCACAGCAGCTCGTGGCGTGAACCCCCGAGGTTGCACGGGGGACTTTGGTTGCAGAGTGACCTGCGTCCCGGTGACGCCCTTAGTCTAGAGATGGATGGGGTTTGGTTTAGTGCCACTGCTGTAAGGTGACCGGTCTGTCCTGGAGATTTATAAACTCTTGCCTTGAAAAGGAAACCTGGAGCATATCAACTGTGCTGGCAGACTCACAGCAGTCAATAAATGTTTAATGGATCCTCTGTTTCAATTATATTGCTGCCTCTCTGTTATCACTTCTGTCATGCTCTGCTCCCGAGAGACTGATTGATGCTAATGGTGAAATGTGTTTGCCAGGTGATCGCGCTTTGTTGTGTACTTATGTATTGTTGTTCTGGTTTCTAAAATGATCAGTAACCCAGGCTCTTTCATGCAGTGGAAAACACTACTTATTTGTCTTTTAATGTTGGACTGCATTCACAGAGCCTCTCTGTTTTTTCACGTCTCCACGACGTTTTGCTGGGACTTAAATGGTGTGTGTTCAGTGGAGTGGTCCACCATCTGTTCTGCTTGGCCAGTCCCCTGACACCAGTGCTCTTTTGGTCTACAAGACTACTCTTGAGATGCTGGGTTTGGTTTCGTAGTGTGCTATATTCCTATTTTACTAAATAACACCCAGGGCTTTAGAGTCCATATCTTCATTCTTTAACCCACCAGTCCAGAGTCCACCTGTGGCCAGACACACATTTCCTTTCTAGCCTTTCATCAAGGAGCCTATACTGAGCATCGGCACTGCCTGTTGCCTGGAGATTTCTCAGTGCTAAATCACTCTCGACCCAGCGGTGACACTAAGATATGTAAACGCTGCTGTGCTGAATAAACTGGTACCTGCTTAACACCTGTTACCACGCTGCCGTCATGTCGGAGGTAATGCTGTGTTCAACGTGCTTCGCCATCCAAATAACATGTGCTGAGTAGTGGCTGTGGTTGCAGCCGCGCTGTCAGCAGGCGAGCGGTGATGAGGGACGGAGAGGATACCGGCTGGTCTGTGCAGTCCAGCAGACGGACTTGCAGATGTGCTACTTTATGCACTTAAAAGATGTTCTTCACCTTAGATCTTGCACTTCATTACAGAGTGATCAGTGACAGTATATTAAATGAGCTTCTGAGAAAATGGGTATTTTAGAAGACTTAGAGGATGCATGGTGCCCCATGAACATAATTCATAAATGTAATATTAATAAAAAATGAAAGTAACTAAAAACCCCCAAATTGCTTTTAAATGTTAAGCATGATCACTTTGCTAGCAAGATGTCTTGGCTGAGCTTCTGTGGTTTGTCCTATTACTGCCAAGTTGCTTCTATTGTCCCCTGACAGAGATGAAAGTGAACATAGTGAGGAAAACTGAGACTCTTCCACACACCCTCACAAACACACATTTCATTCGTGGGCAGGATTTTTCATTCCAGCGTTTCATGTTGCAGCTCTGAGAATGAGCTGAGCGTGAGTCAGAGCCCAGCTGTGAGACGCTCGGAGGCCCGTGTGGGATGATGGCATGAACACAGCCTTGGCTAGATTGCCCTCTTTCGAACGGCGTAATGCAGAGGGCTGCGCTGTGCCAAACGCTCAGAGTGCTACATCGTGATCGTGTCAGACTCCTGCTGATGTTTAGGGTAATGGTTTCACCATAACGCAACAAGCACCCTGTAGAGCAGCGTAATGGTTTTTATCCCCCCTCCCCCCCTGTGTTCAGAGATGCCTCGTAGGCTGAGACCAGGCTGGACTGCCCAAGCGGAGCGGCAGTCCGGCCGGTCCGGGTGGTGCGAAGTTCCCCCGGTGCGTACGGAGACGTGTTCACAGCCACACGTATCCTTCCGTCATGGAGACACTCCTGGCTGGTTGGTGTTCTAGGTGCATCAAGGTGAAGTTCAACTCTTTCTCCCTTCTCTCCTCTTAGACTATCGTGCGAGGGAGCCAGGCGCCCAAAGACACGTCCATCAACGGCCTGCTGGAGGAGTTCGACAGCATCTCCGTCACGCGCTCCAACTCCCTGCGTAAGGAGAGCCCGCCGGGGGCCCCACCATGGCGGCTCCAGCAAGCAGCCGTCGGTAGCCTCGGCTAACGCCAGCAGCAGTGGCCCGGAGGAGAACGGCTTCAGCCACTACTACGCCCGCTACTCCTGCGACCTGGACAGCAGCCGGGGACTTCCCCCTGGACCGGGACAAGGCCGGCTACGACGGCGATTGGGCGGTGGGCCGGCACTACCGCTTGTCCGTCAAGCAGAACGGCCAATCCGTGCGCAGCCCCTTCTACCCGGACGCCATGCCGCAGAAGTCCTCGGACTACGGCCGGATGCCGCCGGACTATCACGCCTACCTGGAGAGCAAGGTGCGCCTGTCCGCAGACGAGGCGGTGGCGCCCAGCGCCCGGGCCTACTACCGCGCCTCCTCTGGGGGGGTCCAGCCAGGACTACCGGGAACAGCCACTAGGGACGCCGTCGCGCATCTCGCTGCACAGCGATCAGATGCACTATGCGGACCGGAGACTGGGTGGGAGGATACGCCCTGGGCTTGAGGGACGACTACGACAAAAGACCCAAGTCGTCGTACGTGTCACAGACGAGCCCCTCAGCCGGCCATCCCGCCAGCGCTCGCGGTCCGGCTCGGGCTTACAGGAGCCCAGCCTGCCCTACGGCATCAGTGCCTCTCAGGGCTGCTCCACAGGGTTCCTACAGCTCCTACACCTACCCGCGGCTCTCCGAGAACACCTCCGCCTCTCAGATCATCGGGAAGGTAACCACACGCCTTGGCCTGTCTCTTACTTCTCTTCTTGAATCTGAAGATGTTCAGTCATGGTTTAGGATTGCGGTAGCACAATGTTGACGGCATCAGGCATCAGAATCACATGTCCACAAGGATGAGCTTGAGATGGGAGACATAACTTCAAATGTGGCCGTATAAACTGACAGTGTAAATGTGCTGAACATGTATATAACAGTAGAAGTAAGTAAACTGATCCTGACATGTTTGTAATCCAAATAGACATTTAGAAGTAGTTAATGTGTGTGTGCAGACTAGTGTTTCTACGTAATTACAATGTTGCACTGAATACCCAGCAGAGGCACCAGCCAACCCTCCAGCCCCCACACCCCCACCCCCACACCCCCACGCACTCCAACCCCCACACCCCCACACCCCACCCCCACGCACTGCCAACCCCCACACCCCACCCCCACACCCCCCACGCACTCCAACCCCCACCACCCCACCCCACGCACTCCACCCCCACACCCCCCACACCCACACCCCCACACCCCCACGCACTCCAACCCCCACACCCCCACGCACTCCAGCCCCCACACCCCACCCCCACACCCCCACGCACTCCAACCCCCCCACACCCCACGCACTCCAGCCCCCACACCCCCACGCACTCCAACCTCCACACCCCCACGCACATCCAACCCCCACACCCCACCCCCCACACCCCCCACGCACTCCAACCTCCCACCACCCCCACGCACTCCAACCCCCACACCCCACCCCCCACACCCCCACGCACTCCAGCCCCCACCCCACACCCCCACGCACTCCAACCCCCACACCCCCACCCCCCACACCCCCACGCACTCCAACCTCCACACCCCCACGCACTCCAACCCCCACACCCCACACCCCCACGCACTCCTTACCCCACCCCCACACTTCTCACCTCACCCCCACACCCTTCTCACACCCCCCACCCCCACACTCCCCACCCCCACACACTCCTTACCCCACCCCCACACCCCCCCACGCACTCCAACCCCCCACACCCCACACACCCCCACGCACTCCAACCCCCACCCCCACACCCCCACGCACTCCTTACCCCCACCCCCCACACTCCTCACCTCACCCCACACCCTTCTCACACCCCCCACACACTCCTTACCCTACCCCCACACTTCTCACCTCACCCCCACGTACTCCTTACCCCACCCCCACACTCCTCACTTCACCCCCCCCACACACACTCCTCACCTCACCACCCCCCCACCCCCACACTCCTCACACCCCCACCTTCTCACTCCCCACACTCCTTACCACCCCCACCCCCTACACTCCTCATCCCCACACATTCTTCACCCCCCCCCCCCCCCCCCCCCCCCCACACACACACACACACACACACACACACATTCCGCTCCCCAGACCCCCCTTGACCCAGAGGACGTGTAGATAGGGGTTTCTCCTTCATCCCATCCAGCCTCCAGGAAGAGTGCTGGAGTGCTGTGCTATATGGGCTCCATGATGGATCTCATGTCACTGCTTAATCTGCTCGGCCCAAACGGCACTGCAGCTGCCAAAGACACAGAATTACTTTTACGAGTGTGCTGCAGAAATCAATTAACAGGACGCTGGCAATTTACCCGATAACAGCCAGTTCATCCGAGACTTCGTGAAAAAAACCCTTTGCTGAGCTCAGAGACCTTTTGATGTAATGGGCAGGCCACACATTCGCTTTGTAGAGGCAACGCTGCAGTTTGGTTGTGGAAACACAGCTGAGAAACCTGCTGTACTATTAAAATGTGGTTTGCGATACTCTATTTGCTACACTATAAGGCTCATCAGTTTAACCTAAAGGATCTTGATGTGGGAACTAGCAAATTTATTCAACCCATATAAATATTTTAATCGAAACTTCAAATAATTATTTCAAGTAAGCCTAGTTATATTGCTTGTTACCACTTGAAATATGCTTGATATATTTACACTAAGTTTAGATTATATCAAAGCAAATGTCTGATTTTGCTGGGGTATGCCTAGCCTATATTTTTACTAATATGTCATATGACCTTACACTACAATGAAAAGAATATACTACAGTGCTTTGATTTGCATAAAAAAAATATAAATGCATATTCAAGAGACTCATTCACCTTGATACCCTTTGGAAAAAAAAATCATTACTCTTGACTAGCTCTGGTTCAGCTCTGGTCTTTTAGTGTTTTCTTCCGGCTGGTGCGGCGGCCGTGTGGTGGTCTGCTCCACGAGGCTCGTCCCAACAAACCGACGTTGCGACACTTTTCCTTTTCTGCAGCCTTCGCATAAAAACGGCCGCGCGATGTTCCACTGCGGAATTCAATTTCACAGTTCAGTTGGGTTGTTGATTACACTGCCAAATTCAGATTAATGTGCGTTTAACGAACATGGATCAGGAGACCCCTGGCTGACAGCCAGGCAGTGGCACTGGCAAACCGTCTCTGCACTGCGTGAAGGGGTCTCGGGATTCCTCTGTCCCGCAAGCACCTTCACAGAGAATGATTGATTGAACGAGTCCATGGGCGTAATTACATGCTGTACCACAGCACTGAGCTCCAGTGTGCCGAGCACGCCAGCGATCTCCTCATAAAGCATTTTAAAAGACTATCCGTGTCCTGTCATCATAAATATATGTATGGTGGATGTGGTGGGGGTGTGTGTATGGTGGGTGGGTGTGTAGTGGGTGTGGTGGGGGTGTGTGTATGGTGGGAGTGGTGAGGGTGTGTGTATGGTGGGTGTGTGTATGGTGGGCGTGGTGGGTGTGTGTGTGTGGTGGGCGTGGTGGGTGTGTGTGTGTGGTGGGCGTGGTGGGGGGTGTGTATAGTGGGTGTGGTGGGGGTGTGTGTATGGTGGGCGTGTTGGGTGTGTGTGTGTGGTGGGCGTGGTGGGGGGTGTGTATAGTGGGTGTGGTGGGGGTGTGTGTATGGTGGGCGTGGTGGTGGGGTGTGTATAGTGGGTGTGGTGGGGGTGTGTGTGTGTGTGGTGGGGGGGTGTGTATAGTGGGTGTGGCGAGGGTGTGTGTATGGTGGGCGTGGTGGGGGGTGTGTATAGTGGGTGTGGTGGGGGTGTGTGTATGGTGGGCGTGGTGGTGGGGTGTGTATAGTGGGTGTGGTGGGGGTGTGTGTGTGTGTGGTGGGCGTGGTGGGGGGTGTGTATAGTGGGTGTGGTGGGGGTGTGTATATGGTGGGCGTGGTGGGGGGTGTGTATAGTGGGTGTGGTGGGGGTGTGTGTGGTGGGGTGTGTGTGGTGGGCGTGGTGGGGGGTGTGTATAGTGGGTGTGGTGGGGTGTGTGTATAGTGGGTGTGGTGGGGGTGTGTGTATAGTGGGTGTGGTGGGGGTGTGTGTATTGTGGGTGTGGTGGGGGTGTGTGTATTGTGGGTGTGGTGGGGGTGTGTATAGTGGGTGTGGTGGGGGTGTGTATAGTGGGTGTGGTGGGGGTGTGTATAGTGGGTGTGGTGGGGGTGTGTGTATTGTGGGTGTGGTGGGGGTGTGTGTATAGTGGGTGTGGTGGGGGTGTGTGTATTGTGGGTGTGGTGGGGGTGTGTGTGGTGGGGTGGGTGTGGTGGGGGTGTGTGTGGTGGGGTGTGTGTGGTGGGGGTGTGTGTATAGTGGGTGTGTTGTGGGGTGTGTGTATGGTGGGCGTGGTGGTGGGGTGTGTGTGGTGGGGTGTGTGTAGTGGGGTGTGTGTATGGTGGGCGTGGTGTGTGTGGTGGGGTGTGTGTATGGTGGGCGTGGTGGTGGGGTGTGTGTGTGGTGGGGTGTGTGTGGTGGGGTGTGTGTATAGTGGGTGTGGTGGGGGTGTGTGTATGGTGGGTGTGTGTGGTGGGGTGGGTGTGGTGGGGTGTGTGTGGTGGGGGTAATTTAATTTACTTTTTGTTCTGACCCCACTGAAGCTAGGGAAGCATCTTATAGACGGCAGCAATATATGCAGATGCAGCGGAGAGTATAAGTTCTAATATTTCAGCATTAGAAAAGTTTTATATCATTGATGGACTTTTAACAGAAGTCCAGGCCCGGGTGGAGTGTGTGAGAGGGAGAGTGTGTGTAGAGCGTGGCACACACAGATCTGTGGGTCTTTATCCCTGGTGATGCCACTTCCTCCACGGCTGCAGGTTCTGCTCGTTACCTCAGAGCTCACGCTGGCTCAGGCAGTGCCACATTCAAATACGTCACATTTTAGCTAACATGATTTAAACTTCTGTCGCTGGTATTGTTAGTATTGCACTTGTATACATCACCGAGATGCTGATGTGAAATTTGTAGTTCTGAAGTAAACTTAAACACAACAAAAACAGAACCTCCTGTCCACCTGCTACTTGGATATATTGTGTGTGTGTGTGTGTGTGTGTGTGTGTGTGTGTGTGTGTGTGTGTGTGTGTGTGTGTGTGTGTGTGTGTGTGTGTGTGTGCGCGCGTGGGCATGTGTGGGTTGGTGGGTTGGTGGGTTAGGTGCTAGAAAGACATTATAAGTTGGTAGCTTAAAGTATAATTCCTGAACACATGAACGCGTGTCTGTGTCTTGGGCAGGGTGACTATGACAGGATGTCGCGGGACGGGAGTCACCAGGTGCCGGGGGCAGAGACGTACCCCCGCGGCCCCCTCAGACTACCTCAGAGCCACGGCAAGGCCGGCTACCCGCCCAGCTTCCAGTACCCAGCCGCCTTCCACTACAAGCCCTCCCAGCCCAGCCCGCCCTACACCCCACAGGGGGCGCCCTACACCCCACAGGGGGCGCACTCGCAGCCCTCCTCACCCTACATCCCCCCGGGGGCCTACCCGCCGCCCAGCTGGGGCTCCGCGTCGGAGCAACCGCCCTCGCGCGTCTCTCACGAGCAGTTCCGGGCGGCGTTGCAACTGGTGGTGAACCCGGGCGACCCGCGCGAGTACCTGGACAACTTCCTGAAGATCGGCGAGGGCTCCACGGGCATCGTGTGCATCGCCACCGAGAAGCACAGCGGCAAGCAGGTGGCGGTGAAGAAGATGGACCTGCGGAAACAGCAGCGGCGTGAGCTGCTCTTCAACGAGGTGGGCGGGCCCGAGCCAACAGGGCCCGACCCAACAGGGAGGCCTGAGGGCACCACTCACACCACCTGCCTACCAGTGATGGCAAAATATTAGTCAGCATGTCGGACAGCTGCCCCGTCTTTATGCTTTGCGTTACCTTCATCCACTACGTCTCTGAAGCAGTTTGGTTGCCCTGTTGGTTCACTATAGATTAAGATTTAATTGCCATTTAAATTGCCAGATTAAAGTGCCAGAAGAATCGAAAATAGAATTAAAACCCTCATAGGAACATCCACAAGCTGACACATCAAATTAATACATGGCATGTTTGAGTCTGTGTAGGGTAGGGTTTAAACATGCTTTATTAATTTGGTACTTTTCTAGTGGTGCTGGTACAAAAATATAAATGACTACTTTGTTAGAAAGTACTAAGTTTTTTTGCACTTCAGTTAAAGCGAGAGATACCAGGGCGTGGACCATAGTGTCCTCCCACCTGTGCTTTTACTGTTCATCTTTCTACAGGTGAGCGTATCTAAGATGTGATGTGCTCCTGTTGCAGGTGGTGATAATGCGAGACTACCACCATGAGAACGTCGTGGACATGTATAATAGCTACCTGGTTGGAGATGAACTCTGGGTGGTCATGGAGTTCTTAGAAGGTGGCGCTTTGACAGACATCGTCACGCACACAAGGTAACAATAACACGCCACACCACGTGTTAGAACACAGACATAAAACAACAACTGACCGATGAAATATGAACAGACACTACACACAATGCAACAGGAATTCAAACTACAGGACTGTAGTTTGTGAAAGTGGTTGAAGATTTTGAGTGTGTGAGCAAAATATAATATTGCAGGTAAATGGTGCCAAACGAGTTTTAGTCTCAGTATCATTTATTTCCAAAATGCGTTGATGCTGACTTGGGGCTTTAAACAACGGCTCCGTGCGCTTTCAGTCCACGCGTGATTACAGTAATTGCTGTTGTACATCAGTTTCATGTGACACGGGGTTGGATTCTAATTGCATGCTTTCAGGAGGATGGGCGTGGGCGTGGTCACGCGGCTGGGAGATTAGTGCCCGGGTCTTTATTACTCTCAGAGGTGTGAGCGCGGCTTCATCTCTCCATTGCATTAGTTTCAATGTTCCAGGAGCTGCTTGACTTACTAATCGAGAGACGCACAAAAAGAAGCCTGTTTTCTGAGCGTTAATACGCTCACTCTCATGCCTGGTGTGAGGGGAGCTCGAAGTGGAGAAGAACTCCGTCTTTGTTCACCAGGGAATTATGAACTGATCACAAAGGCGTAAACAAAGGCCCTTCGGAGAGCTGCAATCATTCGCAGTAGGCAAATGACACTAGCGAAGATGAACTCACGGTTGTAGTCATCGGCATGAAGAAACACCTTGGGTTTTGTAGCTGCAGCACAACCTTGAATGGCAACTCGGGGGTCTTTACCATTTCAGTGGCACACGCGAGCGTTCTTTTTGCATTCAGTGCTTCATTACACCACATCATGGTTCTGTAGTCAAAGGTTGGCATTTTAAGTAGAGTGGTCGTGGCAGCACAGTGAGTGCATGATCACAATGATCACAGAGACGTGCTCCGTGTTTTAGCTCCTGGTTGGAGTGTACTCTCTTCGGCTGGTTCTCTGGACTCATGCCCAGAGAAACACCTCTGTGCCAGCCTGCATTGGACTGTGTGGGATGTTCCAGCATCACCCACACATCAATTAAGTCCAGACTGAATGGAGACACCGCAGTGTGTTTGGTTCACACAGGTGGATGATAAACTGTAATAGGTGTTTTTGCACATGTTTGTACATATAATTGAGCAAGAGAATTTAAAGAGAGTTCGAATTCTGCCATATTTTTGCGAGTGTCTTTGTATTTGTACAGACAATTATCAGGGATTTTCTTTACACACATTTGTGAAGGTAGTGAATAGGTTTCATCCTTAAGACAGTGGATTTGTGTCCAGATAAAGCCACACAACCACACACACAACCATGCAACCACATAACCACGCAACCACACAAACACTACCGAAGTGAAAAGTGTAATTACGGGCACACACAATGCCTTGGGAGCCAATAAAACCCTCATCAGTATGTGACTTTTTTCTGGGGGTGGGTGAGTGTGGGGGCGGTGTAGCAGTGAGTCCCCCCCGGGGGGGCAGTGGCGAGGCCACAGCTGAGGCTGAGCGTGGGGGGGGGGGGACCAGCGTGACAGCTGGGTCTCGTGTGTGTGCTCCAAACACGACGTCTGCTCACTGAGACGTGATGCACTTTCTGCTGCGTGAGCAAAGCACGACTAGACACTGCTGCACCACGGCACTGTTCTGGTGCAGTGCAACTTCTGTAATGATAAGGTTGTGGTACCGCATTGGTTGGTACGTGTGTGTGTGTGTGTGTGTGTGTGTGTGTGTGTGTGTGTGTGTGTGTGTGTGGGTAGGGGAGTAATTTAAATCAGGATTGTAGCTGGTTAACAGTATGAGTTATCAAGCTGTTATTGCTTCCTGTGAAGCTGGCTTCTGTGAAACCAGTTTGGTTTAGGTTGGATGCCTTGAATCTTTTGTGTTTCTGGATAGGATGAACGAGGAGCAGATCGCCACAGTGTGTGTGTCGGTGTTAAAAGCCCTTTCATACCTCCACATGCAAGGTGTCATCCACAGAGATATAAAGAGTGACTCCATCCTTCTCACAAGTGACGGCAGGGTGAGTGTGATGTCACCTTGGCCTTTGACCTAAACTCCTGTGTATGACCTAATCAGTGTGTCTCAGTCAAACCATTTTGTTTTGCTTTTCCAAATAGATGTTAATAGAAACCTTAGTTATTCACCAAGATTCTGATTCATGTTGGACTGTAAGTGCTTTGTGTACCATTTTTGAGAAATATGCAAAAATGAACAAAATGGTTTTATTTTTTAGTACCAGGACTACATCTGGATTCAGTGGTGTTTTATTTTTCAGTACCAGGACTACATCTGGATTCAGTGGTGTTTTATTTTTCAGTACCAGGACTACATCTGGATTCAGTGGTGTTTTATTTTTCAGTACCAGGACTACATCTGGATTCAGTGGTGTTTTATTTTTCAGTACCAGGACTACATCTGGATTCAGTGGTGTTTTATTTTTCAGTACCAGGACTACATCTGGATTCAGTGGTGTTTTATTTTTCAGTACCAGGACTACATCTGGATTCAGTGGTGTTTTATTTTTCAGTACCAGGACTACATCTGGATTCAGTGGTGTTTTATTTTTCAGTACCAGGACTACATCTGGATTCAGTGGTGTTTTGTAGTTCTGATCCTTGGTGCTTCTTTCAGATGGAGAGGAAAAATAATCAAGGCTAATTATCAACCAGGAGAATTACGAGCAATTAAATCTTGTCACCCACCTCATAATTAGATGAAAGGACATGACAAATTAAAATGTGATTATGTTCTAATAAGCTGTGAAGTTTGCCCTACATGTGACCCCATTACCATGAAGTATCCTAATTGTCACCTCGCTGGTTTCAGTCGTTTGTCTGACTCTTGACATTTTTATACAGCTTTTTTTTTTGTTAAAGCCGCACGTCCCTCTGAATCATTTCTCCAGATCAAGCTCTCTGACTTCGGCTTCTGCGCTCAAGTGTCAAAAGAGGTTCCCAAGAGGAAGTCCTTGGTGGGTACGCCCTACTGGATGGCACCTGAGGTAATCTCCAGATTGCCATATGGCACTGAGGTGAGTGTTGGGGTCTTCACCTTTCACATCCTGTTTCTCACACACATCTGTGCTGCATTTCATATCGGACCTCCAGGTCCGTATTTGCGGATGTCCAGTGCTTCTTGTAGCTAATGTGCGATGTTGTGATGGCTAAACACAGTCAAACGTTCTACAGTCTGAGTATGAGTGTTTTTTTTTCCTAGGTGGACATTTGGTCCCTGGGGATCATGGTGATGGAGATGGTGGACGGAGAGCCGCCGTACTTCAACGAGCCTCCGCTACAGGCCATGAGGAGAATACGAGACAACCTGCCCCCGCGGCTAAAGGAGGCGCACAAGGTGAGGTCCACCACAGACGTGACGGGTGAAACGATTCACCTCGGACGTCATGCAAGAGCTTCTGGTTCGTCACCAACTACCACGTTGCGTTTTCCTTCTGTAGGTATCGTCGGTTCTCAGAGCCTTCTTGGATGTGATGTTGGTGAGGGAGCCGTCACAACGCGCCACAGCACAAGAGCTGCTCCTCCACCCCTTCCTCAAACTCTCAGGCCCTCCCTCCTGCATTGTGCCCCTGATGAGGCACTACCGTCACTGCTGACCTCCCGCCAGCAGGGCGGCGACGAGCGCGCCTAGTACAACATACCGAGATACCCAATCATATGTAACTTGTGGATAAAGACACTGACACCTGTAATCGTATGTAGTTTAGATGAACAAAGCAAACAAGAAAGCATCTATTAATACAAAAAAAACGACTAAAGAATGCCACAATAAGGCAGATATATTATGGCCTGTAGTATCTCCCTGGCTTCAGTGGCGGGCGTTTGAATCCGAGTCTTTAGACAGCTAGTGAAAACTCTGTGTGGGGGGGGTGATGTGTCCTGAGCAGTTGTTCTCTGGCCTCCGAGGCCTGGCCACCTTTCAGGGGTCATGCTGTAGCAGCTCATCCAGGGCTGCTGGCCTGGGACAGGAGATGCAGTAACTGCAGTGTGTTGTGGAGGAGATTGAGCAGGATCACTGGGGCTCACAGGACAGCTTTTGCTATCGATAAGTGATGCAAAGCTGTTACGTCATGGAGGGGGGGGGGGGGGGGGGGGGCATTTCTTTTTTCACATTTCTCTTCTCACACTAACAATGAAAGTGTATTTTAGGGCAATTGTAAGTTTTTCTGTACAGTTTTGATAATGGGCAGTATTTTGTTGTGGTGTACCTATTGTGATATGGGCAGTAGAAAATAGAACTGAGGAGTTTCTGCGCAAGATCTTTCCTACTGTTTATAACCCATTTTTGACTAAGAAATGAAGATACCCTCACTAAACACACCCTGTACTGTTAAAGAAACCTAAATATATTTATTTATCCTACATTTGTAGACCGAACTTCCAGTCACTGCAAAGACCGGTATTGCCAGAATTTTGTAAGCTGTTTTAAAGTATTATTTATTTTTGAACTGAAGCTTTATTTTTCAGTAGTGTGGCCTTTTTAATTTGGTTCTCATTTTGAATACCTACAGCGAGCGATGCTGGCTACGTCATACAAGCAGGCGACTGTCAGAAAAGCAATAATCCAGCAGGTATTTATTATTATGCTATTAAAGGCTTGTTAAACTTGTGATTCCACAACTTTTTTCTGATTCTCAAAAAGACATAAATATGATCTTTCATTTATAACCACTGACGCTTAGCCCCGCCCTTTAAGAATTACCAATGATACTCATTCAAGCCGCACCTACCCCAAAATCCCAGCAACACTGACAGCTCTGGTCCAGTATGGTATTCCAGTATGACACATGTTCCCAGTAAGTGTCCACTGGGCCTGGTTCTCTCCCATTAGTCACTGTGATCTGTAAATAGGAACATCAGCGTCTGACAAATGAGTGGTCAAGCTTGAATGAGTAAACCTAACTGTAGTGTCGCCTGTGATCCTGCATGTGTGTTATTGGTTTCAATAAAATAAATTGGGAAACAGAAATGTCTCGCTTTCTTTCCAGCACCATTTCCACCACATTTCCACATTTATGAAAAATGCAAATACACTATAATACCAAACGTATTCACTCGCCCATCCAAATGATCTGAATCAGGTGTTCCGGTCACTTCTATGGCCACAGGTGTATAAAATTAAGCACCTAAGCTTGCAGACTGTTTTACAAACAATTGTGAAAGAATGGGTCACTCTCAGGAGCTCAGTGAATTCTAGCATGGAACTGTGATAGGACGCCACCTGTGCAACAAATCCAGTCTTGAAATTTCCTCCATCCTAAATATTCCACAGTCAACTGTCAGCTGTATTATTAGAAAATGGAAGTGTTTGGGAACGACAGCAACTCAGCCACAAAGTGGTCGGTCACGTATACTGACAGTGCGGGGTCAGCGGATGCTGAAGCGCATAGTGTGAAGAGGTCAGCAACTTTCTGCAGAGTCACTACAGACACCCAAACTTCATGTGGCCTTCAGATTAGCTCAAGAACAGTGTTCAGAGAGCTTCATGGAATGGGTTTCCATGGTCGAGCAGCTGCATCCAAGCCATACATCACTAAGTGCAATGCAAAGTGTCAGATGCAGTGGTGTAAAGCATGCTGCCACTGAACTCTAGAGCAGTGGAGGCGTGTTTTCTAGAGTGACGAATCCCTGGTCTGGGTTTGGCGGTTGCCAGGAGAACGGTACTTGTCTGACTATATTGTGCCAAGTGTAAAGTTTGGTGGAGAGGGGATTATGGTGTGGGGTTGTTTTTCAGGAGCTGGGCTTGGCTCCTTAGTTCCAGTGAAAGGAACTCTGAATGCTTCAGCATACCAAGACATTTTGTGCAAGCCATGCTCCCAACTTTGTGGGAACAGTTTGGAGCTGGCCCCTTCCTCTTCCAACATGACAGTGCACCAGTGCACAAAGCAAGGTCCATAAAGACATGGATGAACTTGACTGGCCTGCATAGAGTCCTGATCTTTGGGATGAATTAGAGCGGAAACTGAGAGCCGGGCCTTCTTGTCCAACATCAGTATGTGACCTCACAAATACGCTTCTGGAAGAAGGGTCAAAAATCCCCATAAACACACTCCTAAACCTTGTGGACAGCCTTCCCAGAAGAGTTCAAGCTGTTCTAGCTGCAAAGGGTGAACCAACGTCATACTGAACCCTATGGATTAGAAATGGGATGTAACTTAAGCTCATATGTGAGTCAAGGAAGGTGAGCGAATACTTGAGGAAAGTGAGAAAATCTTTCTCTTGATGGGATTTAACATATAAAAGACACAGTAGTCTCTATGTTTTTATGCTGAGCTTACTAGATCATAAGTTCAGTTTGTACATAAAAAGGAAAACGGTGTCGTGCTCTATAGCGCCAACATAGAAGTGGATGTGTGTCATTTGCAGTTAGGTGAGGTTCTTTCATATTTCAGTTCCCCCTAAGCTAAGAGTCAGAGTCAGATCAATACTCTTCCAGAGAAGCACAGCACCTCACACATAAGTGTTGATCACTGCTCTCCTGTGCTATTGATTGTCATTTTTTTCAGCTGGTTTATTCGTTGTGGATCTCTCTGTGTACATTTAATAGTTGTACTGATTTAGCTGGTTTATTCACTGTGGATAGTTATACTGGTTTAGCTGGTTTATTCACTGTAGATCTCTGTGTACATTTAATAGTTGTACTGATTTAGCTGGTTTATTCACTGTGGATAGTTATACTGGTTTAGCTGGTTTATTCACTGTAGATCTCTGTGTACATTGAATAGTTGTTTTGGTTTATTTACTGTGGATCTCTCTTGGTACATTTAATAGTTGTACTGGTTTAGCTGGTTTATTCACTGTGGATAGTTGTACTGGTTTGTACTGGTTTAGCTGGTTTATTCACTGTGGATAGTTGTACTGAATTAGCTGGTTTATTCACGGTGGATAGTTCTACTGGCCCCATTGAATCATTCATTTATTCAGTTGTTGTGATAAACCTTTTTTTCAGACGACTATTTGAGATCAGAGAGTTTTAGACATTTTCCCTGCCCATTCTTTATAATCAGGCATAACACATCACCAGTAAATGAACGATGCAACACCACAGTTTGAAACTCAACAGCCAAACAGAACACAGTAGTTCATGTATTCGTGCCACCGCGAGGGGGATTCATCAGGGGTTTGGGGAGGAGTGTATGATTGCCCCGCTGGACTGTGTTTATTCCCAGTAACATCAGAGAAGAGCTACACTCATGTTTCAGTGTAGCGGTGCTATGGATTATTCCTAAAGGCATATTATTAAATTACTGTCAATAACAAAGCATTTTTTAAATTATTAGGGTTCACACACACAGTGTGGGAAACCTATTGTTATTGTCGGGTTTTTTCTTTCTTTCTTTCTTATTATTATTTTTCTACTGATAAAACGCATACTGCAGCCTAGACCGTAAGGCCCAGGGAGACCAAACTTGGCAGGATGGTGTAGTCTCTTTGCGAGACCGTGCTAAAGCACAGAGACCCACATTGGCCTGATGGTGGCGCTATAGCGCACCATTTTGCCTTTTGGTCCATATCTCCCAAACCGTAGGGCCTAGAAACAAAATTCCACTTCTGATGGATTCCTTGGCTCAAGACAAACAAAAAAGCCTCAAGAACCATTAAGCTCCGCCTACTTAGATTTTTTGCTAATTTGCATAATATGCAAAACCTACTTTTTTATACTAGTCCCTGGTTTTTTATCGGATCACCACAACCTTGGTGTCAAAATATTCAGGAGAATCTCATTATCAAAGTTGCTTAAAAACATTTTGAGATTTGCATATAGTCTGGCTGTCACATGTCAATCAATAGCTCCGAGGCGTGGCCAAATTTACTTAAACAGCCATATCTCAGCAACGCTTTGACCGATCTTCATAAAATTTTAACAGTTGTTGGGGCACATGACTCCGAGGTCACAGGTCAAAGCTGGCCACGATTGTCCAATAGGGGGCGCTATAACATGGGAAAAACTGTTTCTCAGAAACCATTAGTCACATCAAGCCAAAACTTTACAGGCATCATCAGGGGCCCAAGTGATATCAAGACACACAATGATGACATCATGACTCAAAAAACATGGCCGCCATGAGCCAATTAATTTTTATTTGAAATAATTGGCCATTTGACAGACTTACCATTGGCCAAACAACATGAAACCTCACCACTGTGCATATCTCAGGACTATGTGTCATGCTGTGCAGTTTTAAAACATATGGCCACTAGGTGGCGCTATTTGTGAAAATCATGCATAACTCCTCCAAATTTTCACTTAGGAACATGCAACTTGTTTCATTTTATTCCTTGCAGTAGACCTGACAACTTTGCAATTACAAGTCCTATTAAAAAATGCATACTTTTGTCACATTCATCAATTGTTTGAAAATAGCTATTTACAAACTAGTCATAGGAATTTGATCCAATTATGGAAAAATTGCTATGAGCATAATCAGTAGACTCTGATGATAAAAAGTGATTAAAAAAATGTTGGATTTTTATTTTTCTGATTGGTCCATTTTCCCATTATATCATTGTGGCCATGCCATATATGACCTATATTGCTATAACTCATAAAGCATGTATGCAATCAACTCCCAATTTGAAAGGCTTTTATATCCTGAAGTCCTTGTGAGGTCTGCCAAGTTTGGTTCAAATTGGCCTGTCGGGGGCGCTACAGTACCCAAAAACCTAAGAAAACATATAAACTCATGCTGCAATCTTGTTATGCAGAATACAGACAAGTAATTGGTCTTGTATGATCCAGATCAATAAGTTCTATAACATTGCAATTGCATCTTATAACAAAAAGTGCACTGCCTGACCAGAAATGAACCTTTTAATTCACCAAAATGTCATATTGCATTACTGAGATTAATGAGATATCAGTATGGTAGTACTTGGGCTCCATCTAGTGGCCAAACATCGGAACGGACTGAAAACTATTGCTCACATGAAACACCACACAAACACACACACAAAGCTGATCTCAGCATGTGATTTAGTTCTGTGATCTGACTCAATTTCCCAATACACATTATTTTGATCCTTTTGGGCCTTTAGTGCCCCAATTGAACCTTTTTTTGCACATTGATTTATTTGTGCATTTTTTCCACTCAAACAGCTTCTTTTGGGTCTAAAGGACCTATTGGGTCTATTGCCTATTGAAGCCAAGTGGCCTATTCGTGTGTGAACCCGCCAATTGCCGCTTGCGGCTATATTTATTATTATTATTATTATTAGTAGTAGTAGTAGTAGTGGTAGATAGGAGAACCCTGAAATAATTGCTCATTGGTCAGTAGTATGAAGGATGTATATGATGTTTTTTTTCTAATCAACTGTAAAAAAAAAATCTACATTTCTGAAATGGACACAAAATAATTTATTCTTAAATATAATTTGACAAAAACTGCATGATTTCATTTTTATAGCATCAAAAATACCTTCTGTATTTTTGTATATACCTTTGTTTCTTTTTAATAGACCTGAAGCAGCTTCAGTTTCGTTCATTGACACGTGAATGGCATCGTGTATTCAATCCATGTGTCAAATGTGTACTTTCATTTCCATGTAGCATTTTAACAGGACATTGAACATATGCAAAACAATAAATTCTGCAGACAAAACAGACATAAATGGCAAATGCAAGACATGGTGTTCAAAGTATGGTCTAATTAGTTACAGGGGAAGGAACAGCTCAGGAGGTCCCAGTATGTGGGGGCATAGTGTGCGCAAGTATCAGAGCCGTTCCCTTGGGGTGAGACGGGTCAGGGTGCACTGATGCATAAATGTCTTTACATGTTCTTGTAGAGTGAACGGTCCCGGGGCAGCTGGGACTGGGCAGCGGTGAGTTTCAGGTGGAAGTGGTAGATGGTGACGGTGATGACGATGATGAGACCCAGGATGAGGCCCAACACCAGGGGCAGCGCCTCCTCCAGCTGCTCCCGCTGATCTGTGATGCACTTGTAGGCTGCAACACAACAGGACAGGCGAGAGGGTCATGTGACTGGACAGGACAGGTGAGAGGGTCATGTGACTGGACAGAGCATGAACCAGAGAGGAGCTGAGAGTCATTCTCCTTATATAGTGTATGTATATATGTATATGTGCATATATATTATATACATATATATATAATATTTAAATGTTAAAAAATGTGACTGTGAATGAGATTTCTTATAAATATAATACAGCCTCTAGCTAAAAAGCCTCCTTTCTGTCTGTTCTGTTTTACTGTACAAACAGTTGAGTCCCTACAGGGCACAACTTCATCATCCAGTAGAGT
Organism: Brachyhypopomus gauderio; assembly: GCF_052324685.1. NCBI lineage: Eukaryota > Metazoa > Chordata > Actinopteri > Gymnotiformes > Hypopomidae > Brachyhypopomus > Brachyhypopomus gauderio. The sequence goes on from NC_135219.1 coordinate 7,843,726, forward strand.
CCAGCAATTCACCCCCCCCCCCCCCCCATTTCTAGATAACTGTCACACTGACATTCTCTCGTTCTCCCAGATATGGAATCAGAAGATTCCCTTTACCAGAGCTCTGCTGACATATTCAGATTATTACTGTGCTGCAGAAGTCGCCCTGTAAATTATTAGAGGACTAACTGAAATGCCTCATTGACCTCTGAATTAATGACAGATCTGGGTGTTTGTAAGAAGCATCCCCCTCACACGCTACTGGCATGGTACACAAACACAAAGGGAGGACACGTATTAGACGCCCTAAACATCCGCCTGTCCACATTCTCACAGTGCACTTTCCACACTACTCACTGTCTCACACCCACAGGGAGCAGAGTGACACGGGGCTGAAAGGTGACGCATCATCTCGGTGGACGGGGAACGGACTAGTAAATCATGTCCACTTAAAGGGAATAGAGCCGGCTGCCTCATTAACTGGGGAAGACTGGCACGCCGATAAACTCCTAATAACCTGGTGCCACGTCCTGGCTGCTCCAGTAAACTCTTCTGGCTGTTACTGCAAGGTGAAGACGGTGGTATAATATGACCACCACAACTCACCTGCCCAAGAGCGGCCGAGGGCAGAACGTTGATGTTGGAAGAAACATGCACAATGTTTAAACCCAAGAACACAATCAGCTGTAGTCAGCAAGATCCATTTATCAAAAGCACAAAAAAGCAGACTTGTTTTCCTCTTAACGATTCTGTACTTCCGACAAATATTCACACAAGGAAACAGAACTGGAAATGCAATCACTGAAGAAAAAATAAACTGTACAAAGTTATTGTTGCATTCAATTGTGATTACAACAAAACAGTAATGTGATACAGTGCATATATGGTTCTAGGGTGGATCTTGAACTCGGGTTGAACTGTATAGCTATGCAACAGAATATTTGACTGAACTGATATTATGTGAATGGACACGCTTGGTAAAACCTGCAGAGGTTGCAGTGGGGAAGGAGAGTGGTTGCATTCTTACGTTCACTGAACACAAAGTCACTCTTGATGCCAAAAGGCTGGATCTGGATGTCGGACATGTAGACGGTGATGCCCTTCTGATGATCACTGGAGAGGAGCGTGAGGGTCTGCTGGGCGGCGCACACGTACGAGCGGCCGGCTGGAGTCACCAGTGCTGAGAGGCGGTGGGTGCTGGCTGTGTGTTTCCCCGCTGTAGAGGACAATGAAGAAGAACACATCCACAGAGAAGTTAACCAACATGGAGGTATCTGCATCTTCACAGGAGGGGATCTGAGCATACTAGCCTTATGCACCCATGAAAATCTTGATTAATAGGACAAAATTAAATGCACTTGATTAAATTGACAAAAAAGGTCACACAAAAAAGCCCACGATGACACTGGTCTCTTACCCTCTCAAGACCACACTGTATGACCAAATTAAGACTTCATAAAGATGTCGGATGTGTCAGAATAATGAAGAAATCATTGAGAAATGGGCATAATATGTTAATAAAAATATGCTGGCTTCATACAACTCATTTGAAGTTGAAACGATTTGAGGTTATATTTATAGATGCTTTTGCAGTTCACCAGAATAAGTGTGGCAGTGTCATGCAGTGTAAGTGCCACAGCAAATGTGTGGGAATCACGTAACAATTTCAGGGACAATTATAAAATATATATTATATTATTATATATATTATTATTATATAATATATATATATATATATATATATATATATATATATATATATATATATATATATATATATATATATTTAAATTCTATATTATATCTAAATTATATATATATATATTACAAAAAAATAAATAGTCAAATTTTATACAAAAGCAAAGGCTGTTTTGATCAATCTAGTATGAAACGTGAGTTTGTCCATGAGATGGTCGCTGCATGATTGGATTCACTAAGGCGTAAAATAACTACAGACCAGGAAAAAATACCTATGAAGTCTTACGGACATATGAAGAAAAGATTTGCAGATAAAGAGAAAGACGGCAAAAGGCAACATCCAAGGTAATAATAATAATAATAATAATATAAAGTTAGTAATGTTAGTAATTACAATTCATAAAAATACAGTAAGGCAGATTTGCATGATGATAAAGTGTATTTTTCCAGATTCACTAGGCCGGTCTACGCACGGTTGTAAGCGTTGATGAAATGTGATGTCTCAGACGTGTCATAAACCAGCTGAACTTTGTTGATCTTCCATACTTCCGTTTCCTTTGCTTTACCATCGCTTCCCTTGGTACGTTTCTCCTAAACACATACACACAGACCCACACTCAGACACACACAACCAAACACAAAAACTAAGGAAAAAAGACAGTGTGGGCAAATGTCCAAATAATTCTTTTTCATCTGCATCTCCGGGGCAGAAGTCATCTTAATAAATTTGGGTAGTTTTTTTTACATGTGGTTTTTTTTTTTACCGATGTTGGAAAAGCTCGCGTACCTTTGAAAAGTAGATGCGAAAGGTGTATGCATTATTCATCCAAGAGACGTGGAGCTCTGCGTCCGTGTTCCCGCATTTCCCCTCTATCTCAGCCCCACGGGGAAGTACAAACGAAGCCTGCTCTGTAATTAACTGTGCATGGAGAAATTACAGTTGCGAAAATTGCGAACGACTACAAAAAAAAACTATTTTACACATACACATTGTGTTTTTCTCAACTCGTCATGAGATTAGTTCTCTTTTTTGGACATCACTATTCAGAAAAACAAGAGGAATCAAGAAAAACAAGAGGAAAAATATTCGTTGTGGGAAATATTGTTTTGTGAGTTTTGTGCATGAATAAAAAAAATTTCTGATGTTCCGTGGAAGCAAAAGGCGGTAGATAGGAAAAAACTTACGTCTATGCCATTCAGTGCAAGGACGTCATATGGGACTAAAAATCTAACCGCAAATTCTGCCATTAAGCAAGTTGTCCCGTTTTCACGCACGACAAAAATGTCTTTGTCAGGGTTTGTTGACAGCCCCGACAGGTTTTCAACTTCTTGCTCCGCAAAAACCCTTGACAGTAAACCTGCAAAAGAGGACGAAGCACCACCGTTCAACATGACGATATGAAACCATATAAAAGATGATCAGGTCGTGTTAGAAGCGGACAAAGGGGAACTAAATGACCCATTAACACCCCCTCTGCCCCCATTCAAATTATTTGCAAAGTACATTCAGGATAAAATAAGTTCTTATATCTACTATAATTTGTCTTTTTGTCACGACTCATTTAAATATGATTTTTTGTACGATTTTTTAAAACAAAACGGTAAAAAAGAGGAAACGTAATCGAATGTTACTAAATGAACTATTCTACGCCAGAGACTGTGCAACCTCTGGTAGAGTCACGACCGAATTAGCGTACCAGAAACTCTGATTCAGCACTACTTACGTAGGAGACAGAGGAAAACTCCGACGCTGTCCAGGGTGTTGAACCTGATCGACTCCATGCTGATAAAAGCACAGTCGTGGACAAAGACAAACTAAAGTGCTGGGTAAAAACGCGAACGGTAACAACACCGACACTCTGCTAGTCTTTAAGGAGTCACGCTCCGAGCATTGCAGATGCAGCAAATCCAGGTGTCGCCTATGTGAGGTAGCATCCGGTCACTTTTCAAAGCAAGTAGCCTTTTTTCGCTCCTCTACAAAGGTACGTTGCGACGTTCTAAAATAAGACGCAGTAAAGACACTAACGGCGGTAAAAACAAAACTAGTGCAAATAAAGGTCACTTCGCCTGCTCATTCCTACGAACAGTCAGCCGTATAACCGCAGTATGACAATGTTTAGTAGCTGAAGTTCCCGTCAAGTTTGGCCCAGCGAGGACGCACAACTAGTCCCGCAATGCCGTTGTTTCCATATCTGGGTTCTCAGCTGAGGCGATGGGGGGAGTAGGTGCACCCCCCCTCCTCACGCCAGCGTGTAGGGAAGGTTGCAGCTGCTGCGTGCGCGCGGGGTTCGAGACACGCTCTCCAATGCAGCGTTGTAATGTGTGAGCTCAGCCGTGCGAGGACAAAGATGTGTCCTTAATAACCCTGCCCACACCGTCTCTCTCACACACACACAAACACCCGTTCCAGTACGCTGATGGAGGAAATGCTCACACTCTCACCGGTCTTCTAATGAAATTAAATAGAAAAGGTGATCACATTTCACATTTTTCGATACCAGGACACCAAGATACGTATTTAGACTAAAATATTGATCGATGATACTTAAAGTGTCCCAGTGTGGGTAAAGATGTGTGACAGTCTCACTTTATCACATTTTATTAATCACTTAACACATCAACAGATTTGAGGCACATAAGCGTCAATAAACAAAGGTTTTGATAAAACCAAGTTCATTTCCTCTAGTCGTCTTCCAAACCACACTGTTTCCATGGGATCATACAGCCTACATCACTACATTACACAAAACGTTTAATAATAGGCTCTAAAAAGTATCATTACACATTTAATATACACATATGCCAAGTATATGTAAGTGTGTATACATATATACCATATATTACCAAGTGTAACTGCAGAATACAGACCGAAGGCTTAACCAATGATTCAGCTTCGACTGAATCACATGATCACTCCCAAGCGCTGTCAGAGTTCGCTTTGGACGGGGCGGCTTTAAAGTGAAAGTCAAATTCACATTTAACTGCGCTAATGCTGTCTATGCTTGGTTTACTTCCTACTTGGGAGTGGTTCTTCCCCAAGGGATGCGTGTCCGACCTTGCTAATACTCGCAAGGGCGTTTCAGTGTCCTCATTGTGCGTGGCACAACTTCCTTCGCGCGCCTCTTTGTCGGTCTTTTTGACATCCGGAAAAGTGAAGCGTCTTAACAATTTGCTACCGAGCAGAGAAAAGGCAGCGGATGTCTGAGGAACTGATAACTCCACGGGTTCGGCATTTGTCGACGAGTTGACGATTTTCAGTGTAGTTTTGCTTTTGCGCAATGGCTTTGGAGTCCGTTCGGAGGACGACGGGTTAAGTGCGCTTGTGGGTAAACTGCACCTCTTTTGATAATAGCGGTCATCAAATCGCTTTAGAACAAAATCGCACGGCACCTTTTTCGACCCGTCTATATCGGAGTCTTTTTTATGGGCTTTTCCAAGAGGAGTTAACAGGATGCCAAGCGGACCGGATGAAGAACTGTCCAGCATGGGTGTGGAAACACGGGTTCTGGACAAATGTTTTGATGGCCTTGGTGAATATAAAACGGAGGACTGAAGTTCTGTTCCTTTGGATAGTGGTGGGAGCTGAACGTTTATGCAGGTGTCCGTTTCTTCTCTCCAGTAATGGGGAGCGCGGCATCGCTGAGGGGGTTTTGGAGTGAAGACGCCGGAGAACAGACCGTCACCTTCCTTTTGAAACTCAATAGAATCCACTGACCTCATTTTCCCGCGTAAAACGAGGGCGCGCGTTCGACTTGAGCTGAACTGGAGCCGCATTCCGTCAACGGCTGAACTTTTGCTTTGTGGAGTAACTTCACGAAAGTCCTTTTTTTGCGTCACTCCAAGTTTGTCCTGTTGCCTTTGTTCGTTTTCACATCTCTCTTCGCTGGCGTTCAAATGTCCAAATACCTCACATAAGGCGTCGTTATTGTGAACTTTTTTGGAGTTGCACAATAACGCAGACAAACACTCCGTGTGTCCAAGGTACTTGGCCACTTCTACTGCGGAGTTGCCGACTCTGTTTTGTCGGTCTACTTGAAGACCTAACCTTTTGAAAGCTCTCACCAAAAACTCCACGATCACAGAATGCCCTGCCACAGCTGCGTACATGAGAGCGGTGTTTCCCCAAGTGTCGACCATCTCAGGATCCGCATTGTGTTTCACCAGCATTTTCACGGCATCTAAATATCCTTTCTCGCACGCGTAACTCAGTGCTGTGCGTCCGCTCTCATCTTGGTAGTTGACGTTAGCACCTTTCTGCAACAGGAGGTCCATGAACTTGGACCTCGCGTGCGAGTCTGGCAGGGACACGGACGAGATGAGGGGGGTTTGTGCTCCCTCACCTTTTGAGTCCACAATTTTGCCATCCAAAGCGTCCAGAATAAACCTGGCCAGGTGAACCTTGTCCTTTGAGATTGCTTCTAAAAGAATTTTTGTGTCAGTTTTAGAATCCGTCTTCTCGGGCAGCTTCAACATGTTATATTTTGATGGAGGATCTATTTTATTCAAGAACCACCTCGCCGAGGAGCAGGTCAAAGCGACCACTCTCCTGATCTGATGCTGATCGCTTCCCAAAACGCCTGCTGCGCACTTTATAGCGCGCGCTTTGGAGTTGCCAGGACAACCTAAATATCATTAGCAACACTTGTGTTGCTTCTAAAGGGCCGCATTAATAGCGCAATTATCAAAGGCACTTCAAAGAGAACACCGACCGCATGATGTGAATACATTTGGCAATTTATGAAAGCGCTCATTAGAAAAACAACATATTTAACTCATTCGGCACAAATGTGCAGTGTAACATTTTAATCCGTACTGACGACCGCATACTGTTTTTGCTCAATAGCCATTGTGAAATACAGACTGCTTCAGTATTCACAAAACCGATACAAACTGGGTTTCATTGAACACCTGGATAATTTATTGGTACACATACTATAAAACGGTATTAAAGTAGCAGACTAACAACAGGATTTTAGTACTTTCCATTGCTAGTTTGACAAATACAATATAAATACAAAAACACTCACAAATTGTTTGATTGACTAGCTGCAGAGAGCCCAGGAAACAAGAACAGTACAGATGACATTAAAAGCAACGTTGTTCTGCAAAAATAATCTGCTTTTTCTGCAAACTATATAGCAAAAGGGCTACATGAGTCACAACATTCAGCTAGTGCAAAAAGCCTAACTAATGAAATATAATCTTAACCTACCCACTACTGAATAATAGGTATATTTATATATTTATATATATTTCTGTATATAAATAATCCCTTATTTTGGCATTTTTCATTTGTAAAATAATTTAAACATCCTACCAGACATCAAGTGGCACATTTGTAAGCAATGGATTTAAGTTTAAAAGCACTTTGCTTATTCCGTTATAGATATGTGGTGAGAGAACCTTACATGCACCAGTCCTGATGTCACAAACTGGGCGGAGAAAGGAGAACCGAAATAACTTAGTGGTTTGCTAGGTGGCGTTTCCATGACAAATATGTACACACTACCTCAGAGCCCTTGGAAAATAAGCATACTGTTAAACCTTTTGGTTAAAGTAACTACATACATTCCAGTATATACAATATACTCTCTCTCTACTATGTACTAGAGTTCAACAGGAGACGTTTAGTATGAAGAAAAAAAAAAGTTGTATTTCAGTGTAATGGGCTCTGAATGTCGTTTGGAAACGATGTTGCTTCTGTAAATGAAGACTAATGTCTGCTTAAAAACCTGCAGGAGGAGCTGCCTTATCACACCACAGGTCTCGAGCTGTACCTCCTTCTCTTCAGGCCAAACCTCTGGTCTACCATGAACCCCAAAAGCTAAATGTGAGATTCTGCTAACTAGCACCTATTCCTTTAACCCCCAAACTGTTCATTGCAACAACTGTTTCAACAAAGACCCACAAATGGGGCGTCTGGGGTTAAAGGGTAAAATACATTTTTGTGGTTGCGAATACATTTTTCAGAGAGTGCAAGGAGGGAACTGGTGATTGCCAAACGTCTTAAAGTACCGCAGTGCTTGTAAAGCTCAGTGGTCAGAGCACATTGGGCATTTGGTTTGGGTCAATCACAGAACTTCAACACCACATGTGAACACACACAGTGTAACAGCAGGTACAGTGTCAGATAAGAGTCCGCAAATGCTGAACGAATCATAGTGGGTTTCCAAAACAAACACAGCTAACGGACTGCTAAAGGAAACCAAACCTGAATAATCCATTTTAATAATGAATTACAGTGATAGATTTGGGTAAACAGTTCATTTATTTTACCCAAGTCTTTTGAACAATTAAGCATAAGGGAACTTAAAAGTGTTTTTCCAAGAAACGTAGTGTAAAAACTTTGCCAACTGCTTTGTTTGGTTTTATTCACACCAGGACCTGTCGTGTTTGGTACAGTGTTTGGACATGTACATTCTTATTACAAGTGCTCTGCTGCTCACTCCAGGAACCTTTCACGGCCTCTACCGCATATAAAGTGCTCAGGATTATTTTACTCCACTCTTGTGTAACATATCGTTCACAAGTTTGTGCTGACATAAAACAAACTAAAATCTTTTCAGTTCATACCTCTATTTTTGTCTGGTGCTGCTACTATAAACTAGTACCACTGAGACAGAAGTTAAAAAGGTTTACAAAGAACACTTCTGAGTTCTGTTTGTCTGGGCCGCTGGGAGGAGCCCGTGGCTGGCGTGGGGCGTGGTTCGTACCACGCAGCACGGAGTGTGGGAGGGGCCACAGCTGGCTCCGCCTCTCCAGGGGCTGGGCTGCTCGGGGAGACTGCAGGCCACAGTCACGTCAGCGGGAGGATCTCTGTCTCTGCAGTGAAGGCTGATTGCAGACAGAGGTCGACATTAACGGACTGCTGGGATACGGGTGGAGGTGGAAGCGGAGACGGGTGGAGCGTTATTTTTAGATCAGTTCTTGATGGAGTTCCTAGGATACAGACGGAGACCGAGAAGGAGGTTCAGAGCAGTTGAAGAGGACGACTTAAGGATTTCCAGATGGGGAGCTCATGAAGGCGGCATACTGGAGGGAGCCTTTCTCCGTGTTCCTCAGTTGACGGATGGAGCGGTTACACCACTGTGGCTGGTCTGCGGTCCATCTCCGCCTCCAGCCGCACCATCTGCTGCATGTCCTTGGCCTGGAACGATCAGATGAGGCACAAACCTTCAGCTTCAAAGCATGACATCTCAGTAGCTCAGCCCGGATCCCCTTCACACGCCCAGCAGTGAGGAACATCTCCGCCCTCCCCTGGAAGTCTCATGAGAGAACTGATGGAAGCTTTTAGACTCTGAGCTCAGGCCTCTCAAAATAGTCTTCGTACTACACAAAGACTGAATGTTGTCCAAACACATGTATAACTAAATATAAGCACAGTAACATTTAAATCCTGTGGGGACATTCACTGGCCATTCAGCCAAGGTGATTTGTAACAGCAAGAGATATTTTTCACATGAATTCTGCAAACCAGGAGTTTTTCCAGTAAAATGTGAGTTTGTGAAATAACCTCCCTCAGTATGTTGCGTGGTGGTATGAGTCAGTGCCAGATGACTCACTGCCTTTTGAACACTACAGAGTTCTTCCGCTTCTGCCCTGAGGAACAAGCTGAACCTGCTCTCTTCCTTCAAAGTCTCCAAACTGATCTGCAGGCAGCAGGGACTCTTACAAAAGACCCAACGCACAGAGCTGCAGGGTCCCGGCAAGAACTCGTTTTGGGACTCGGTATGGAAAGGCTGGTCGTGTTCAAACTGCAAAGCAGTGCTGAACTACAAACCCACGAGTCTTCCATGTTGTTCGGCAGACTGGTAAAGGACTCGGGGCCAAACAAAGTCACTGCTGCGCAAGTTAGCTGTCTCCAGCTTTGGAGATGCAGTAGAACTCTATGGTACCAGTGGCCTAACGCAGTGGTTCTGTCCCAGAGACATCACTACTCTGCATCTCAGGGGTTTTATTGTAGTCCATCATGCCGGATTCAACTCATGTGCAGGTTGCTACTTTTCCGTGCATGAACACTGAAAACACAAAACAATGCATCGTGTAGGACTTATGACAGAAAACGACATATTTGATCTCATCGGTCCATTCCAGCCAAACGTTACGCATGTGTGTGTATGGTAGTGAAGAAATGAGCAGCGGTTCAGTGCGGTGAATATTGGGCTGTGATGACGGCGCCTACCTTGACTCTGAGAGTTTGCATGACGTGATTTCAAAAGCTGTGGCAAAAAAAAAACAAGCAAATCATACGTAAATGGATGGGCTCAGGGACACATGTACAACATGTGCGCAATGGAAGACGTACACCAACCGAAAGACAGGAGCCGGTGCGAGGGGCGGAGCCACAGGCCTCAGCTCCACCCACACACGCCTGCCACTCGGCAGGACCGTGGCGGCTGCGACAGGTGCGCTGTCATACCTGCTCGTTGAACTTCTCCAGCTTCTCCACCTGCTCACGCTGGGACTTCTGTAGCTGCTCCAGCTCTTTAGACTGTTTCATAGCCAACTGAGGGGTCACACAACGCCACTTAACACACCGGACACTTCAAAATACCCAAATACACAACATTCCACTCCTTCATTTTCATTATGGCACCATATGATCAATATAAATATTTCTATTTCTTCTTCTTCTGCAGAAAAATTAATAGCATCTCATTAAATCTATTTCATTCCAATGTGCTCATTTCATACGAACAAATGGTTTTTGTCTTTCTAATTAGGGTAGAAACTGACCCTTTTTCGTTCTTCGAGGAACTTCTTTGTGTTACTGCTGTTCAGCTCCCGAACTCTCCTGTGAAGTAAACGACAGGAAGGTTAAAGGTCAGAGTCCCGCTGCCCGGTGCTGGTCATGCTCCTTCAGGGCAGGGGATGGCGGGACAGTCTCCATACCGCTCTCTCTCAGCTTTGTTTTTGATACTCTTGTCCTGACTGATGGCTTTGCTGTTTTCCATAGACGATTTTGCCTGATTAGCCTTCATGTCTTTGCTCTGTCTGTGTAGATGAGTCAAAAAAAGAAAAATGAATTATTACCAGCTTACTTCCTCAGTTACATTAGACCACCCCCCCCACCACACACACACACACACACACACGTACCCACACACACGCACGCAGGCACGCACACACACCCACACACAGACAAACACACACACAGCCAGACACACAGCCACACACACCGTTCATGGATGAGTTTGAGCTGCAGCGTCTGCTGCTCCTGGACGGTGGACAGTAGTTTCTTCAGATGCTCACACTGCTGGGCCACATGGGCATCCTTCATCTCCTGCTCCTCCGTGCTGTGGCTGTCAATCATCTCGCTCCACTCCTTCGTGTGCTGGGCCACAATATCCTTCACCTGCAGGGAGGACCCAGGTGCTCTAGTGCATGGAAACTCACTCACTCACACACATTTACCCCTCACCACTGTACTTTCACTCTCTATGATTCTGCCCAAAGAATTCCACTGCTCTAAAGATATAACGGGCATGAAAGACACCGAGAAGAAATGGACCCGGTACTCGTCAGGTTTGACAGGAGTCATATGACCGTTCTGCACATGCTCACTGAGAAGCTGCTTCTTTGGCTCCTCCTCCAACATGGCCGCACCAACCCGCCATGTTCGCTACTGTCGTACCTGCCGTCTGAGTGGCCTCAGCTTCTGTACGCCGTGTTCTTTAATCCATATACGCATTTCTAATTAAATCCATTCACAACTATGGTTTTCTAAACCATATGTGTATTACAATAACCATATGTGTATGTGTATTATGAATGCATATATTTAGACTTACATACACTAAAAATCTATAACCTGCTGTTTTCTAAACAGGTTATTCCTAAAACAGGCCACACAAAACATGGCCCAATTCTGCAGAGAACAAGACGAGTGACTCTCAGTCCCCCAACTTCGAAGTACACAGATCTGAGAGGGGCAGGTTGGGTCAGCTGGAGACGACATGGGGGCGATGCACTGACCACTCGGTGCAGAGGGCTATTTCAACTGCTTCACAGTGTCCAGCATCCTGGATCCTGGTCAAGTCCTATAAAGAAGGAGGCCGGGTCAGCCCCAGGGCAGCGTACCTTCGCTTTGTGGTCTGACGTGAGCGTTTCCACCTTTACTGCAGTCTCCTTCTTTAAGTCCAAACAGTTGTTTTCCCTGTGAGGAATCAGACAACGCCGGGTTACTGCATGCAAGCTGCTTCCTTCCTTAAGCTGCTAAAGCTTTTAGATTTTTAGCAAGTTGAACTACCCCCTCTTCTTAATGGCTTTTTCTAGCAGCTTCTCCAATGTAAATTTCTCTTTATCGTGTTGTGCCACCATTTTGTCCACTTGGGTACAGTGGGACTTCTGTATGGCGTTGTGCTCCTGTAAGCACAAGTGACATTCAGACTCTTAGTCTCGAACATTTCAATGAAGGTCACAGTCACTGCGTTTTACAACATTTCCTCGTTTATCAGTGAAAGCGGTCCAATGTCACAGACTACAACAAACAAGACTTCTCTGAGGAGGAGACCATCTCTAACAGTTCTGCTAAGTGTGCACCCACACGGGCAAATGATCACAGAAGTACTGACATCATTGAGGACGTTCAAAGCTTCAGAAGTACTAACCTTTGCGTGCCTTTTCTTCAACGTATTCAGTTCTTTCTGTTGCTTCTTGATCAGTTTAATATAAATCTAAAAAGAGAACAGAAAAGTCTAAAGTTTCCCAGTGCTAACTGACTCATTAAACTGACATCACAACTTCCTATGGTAATATCGCTTCCCACGGTCACCTCCATACGTCTCACCTTCATCTGCTTCAAGTCCTCGATAGTCACTGGGTGAACCAGCGTGGAATCTGTGAGCACAAGCAATAAGCTGATGGGCAGAAGTTCTTATAGATTCATATATATCATTTTGTCATGACGTGAGACCAGCAACATCTCGTCCTTGGTATAGGTGTGAGAGACCCAGTCTGACCCAGTTCTGGAGCCCCTCACCTTTCTTGTTGTCGCTACAGCTGTTGAGGATGGCGGTGGATGTCTGGCCCATGTCCGAGCTGGTCTGGGGGGTCACGTTAGCCTTCACCTGGTTCACCTTGCCCTTCTTGTCATTCTTGGAGCTCTCGTTGGGCACGTCTGCGATGTCGCTCTGTGTTTTAAAGGGCGTGTTTGCTCAGCACAGGAGACGCAGGCTCGGTCTGAGCCACGCTGTGATGGTTGAGGAGTGCGAGAGTTATCATACCGTCTCAATGCCAAGGGCTCTCATTTGGTCAGCTCTCTTCTCGGCTATGGAGAGGAACTTCTTCGGGTCGGAAAGAGCGTCCACAATTTCTGGACGAGGGACAGGGAACACACTAGCGTCAACATGACAAAAGGCCACAACAGTTAGTGAGCAACAAGTGCACTGTGGTTCATCTAGGTGTTGTGCCCTCCCTTTACCCCCACCACAAATAAATAAACAAGTCCATCCAGAATTAATATCTTCTGAACATCAATCACAAGTGAAAAGTTGCATAATTTTATGGCAATGAATAAAGAACTGAAAGGGGCTCCAGTTCCAGTCCAGGTTTCTGTGGTCATTGTCCACCGTCCTCAGCCAGCAGCATCTTCACCAATAAATCAAACCGCAAACCACGTAGCAGAACAAAGACCCAGCTGAGAGAGAGACAATGAACACACACACACACTCATGCACACGCTCACACACACACACACACACACACACACACACACACACACACACACACACACACACACACACACACACACACACACACACCTCCCAGCTGGCCATTCTTCAGGCTAATTAAGCTCCTGTATTCAAGGGCCTTATTCTAACCTCTGAAATGAGAAAGAACACGAACATCCAGGACTCTGCTGCTTCAGCTCAGGGACAAAAGGGAAGAAACCACTCTAGGTCAGACACACACACACACACACACACACACACACACACACACACACACGCGCGCGCACGCACGCACGCACGCACGCACGCACGCACGCACGCACGCACGCACGCACGCACGCACGCACGCACGCACGCACGCACACACACACACACACACACACACACACACACACACACACACACACACACACACACACACACACACACACACACACACACACACGCACACACGCACACACGCACACACGCACACACGCGCACTCACACGCGCACTCACACGCGCACTCACACGCGCACTCACACGCGCACTCACACGCGCACACACTCGCGCGCACACTCTCGCGCACACACACTCATGCACACACTCGCACTCTCACACACTCATACGCGTGCACACACATTCACGCACACGCGCACACGCACACACGCGCACACAGTACAAACATGCACACAGTACAAACACACACAGAGTACAAACACACACAGAGTACAAACACACATGCACGCATACGCAGTACAAACACGCGCACACACACGCACTCAGGCACACTCGCGCACACACACACACACACACACACACATGCATGCACGTACGCCCACACGTACTCACGCGCTCTCACGCACATTCACGCACACTCTCTCGGACTCGCGCACGCACACACACACCCCCCATCTGGATATATGTGGGTCATGACTGTGGGGTAAAGATATGCTCTGAATAACTTGGATGACTGGAGACAGGTTTCAAGGGCATGCCAGAGGTGATCATGCCAGAGGTGATCAGGCCAGAAGTGATCAGGCCAGGGGTGATCAGGCCAGGGGTGATCAGGCCAGGGGTGATCAGGCCAGGGGTGATCAGGCCAGGGGTGATCAGGCCAGGGGTGATCAGGCCCGAGGTGATCAGGCCCGAGGTGATCAGGCCCGAGGTGATCAGGCCCGAGGTGATCAGGCCCGAGGTGATCAGGCCCGAGGTGATCAGGCCCGAGGTGATCATGCCAGGGGTGATCAGGCCAGGGGTGATCAGGCCAGGGGTGATCAGGCCAGGGGTGATCAGGCCAGGGGTGATCATGCCAGAGGTGATCATGCCAGAGGTGATCATGCCAGAGGTGATCAGGCCAGGGGTGATCAGGCCAGGGGTGATTTGGAGTAAAATGATAAACAGCGTGTATATGAATAGGGCAGTCATAAACCTCACATAAATAATTACATTCATACACCCAGCCTGGCATACAGCGGCTTGCTGTAGGTTACGAAATCATTACTTACACTAAAGTACATATTATATACAATTCCACAGCAATAATTCGGCCTAATTTCATGCAGTGTTAAATATGATTGATGTGTGCAGTGTGGTGGCGTGATGGGGCTCGTCGTGGTCAGTTGTAGGATCACACAGGCCTTCATCTGTCCTTCTGAGCAGAACCCCGTACAGGAGCCTGCAGAGGGCCAAACTAGCCTGTGTTAGAAGAGTATGTGTGCTGCATTAACAGTGTATGAGTGTAAGAGTGTGTGTGTGTGTATGGGTGTGTGTGTGTGTGTGTGTGTGCATGGGGGGTGTGAGTGGATGGGGGCGGTGTGTCACAGTGTCCAGCATCAGGTACGTAGGTATGAGGGTGTGTATGTGTGTGTGTGTGTGTGTGTGTGTGTACCTCCAAAGCCGTCAGGTACGTAGGTATGAGGGTGTGTATGTGTGTGTGTGTGTGTGTGTGTGTGTGTGTGTGTGTGTGTGTGTGTGTGTGTGTGTGTATGTGTGTGTGTGTGTATCTCCAAAGCCGTCAGGTACGTAGGTATGAG
This sequence comes from Brachyhypopomus gauderio, assembly GCF_052324685.1. NCBI lineage: Eukaryota > Metazoa > Chordata > Actinopteri > Gymnotiformes > Hypopomidae > Brachyhypopomus > Brachyhypopomus gauderio. Next base: position 7,859,091 of record NC_135219.1, read on the forward strand.
GGTGTGTGTATGTGTGTGTGTGTGTACCTCCAAAGCCGTCAGGTACGTAGGTCTTGAGCACGATGCAGCAGAAGACGGTGGGCAGAGAGAGGGGCTTGTTACCCTCATTCCTCAGGGAAATGTGTCTGTATCCTGCCTGCAGTCCGTCCAGGGGGAGGATCCTCTGGCCAATCAGCTTATTATTGTCATCGTACACGGCGATCCTCAACACGGCCAGGTCAGGCAGGATGACCTGTGCTCACAGAGGACGGAGGGTTGTCGCCCGGCCTGACATGCAGACGTGCAGAGAATGTTTTTAAGGCTTCGTGACCATGGCTACCAGGCAGGAGCGAACGAGTGCAGAGAGAGATCAGTGCTGTAGAACACTTCACTGACACATGCCTTACAGCGTAAACAAAGAAATATGAATTACCCCTTTTATGAATCATAAGTGCTGCCATCATCTTCCCCACCCCCAGGGCCCAAGCTCCTCCTCGTGAAGCACACCCACCTCCAATAGGAATGGAGAGGAGGAGGAGCCTAGCTTATGCTGACGTTATGAAGGCTCCGCCTCTTCCAACGTTACAGCATGCAAACTTGTGTACTTTCCCTGGGAGAGTCAGCTGCCGGCACGGCGGAGGGGGAGGGGCTGACCATGGCACACGCCCACCAGGTTGACTGGTCCACTCAACTGGTCCACCCAACACCCAACTGGTCCACTCACGCGTCTCCCAGTGAACATCCTGCCACCTCAGTCCCAGTTTACAGCTTCACCAGTGACTACACACAGGTCAATGCGCTACGGACTCCACAGCTGGGAGGGACACTGGCCAACCCTGAGACAGCAGCAGAGACGGGAGCGCAATGCTGCAGGACACGTGCGGGACACCTGCAGTGAAACCCAGCACTGCAGATCAGGGAGAGCAGCTCGGTGGGGGGGTTTGGGGGGGGGGGGGGGGGTATGTTAAAAAGAAGACAGGTTTCTGTAACACATCAAGCATCCACTAAATTCAGACGCGTCTAGCTGTGTGTACGGTGGCCTGTGAGGTCACACTTGTGTCACCCAACTCCATCTTTACGTGTCAGTAACTGCAGAGAGGGAGGGTCACGAGCACACAGGTGCAGCCGCACGCCTCACTGCTGGGTGAACACGTGTGTTAGCAAGCACACGCTTGTGCACACACACTTAATAGAGAACGCAAGAGATGGAACTTGAGCTATATTTATATGCAAATGAGAATGGTTGTCTGTTAATGCTGGTGTGTGTAATATTATCATGGTGTTGGAACTGATGATTCAAGGTTTAGTATCTTTTGATGAAGTGACTATTTGTTTTATATCTTTGTACATCTTTGTAACAGCAGGGCTGATTGTGTGTGTGTGTGTGTGTGTGTGTGTGTGTGTGTGTGTGTGTGTGTGTGTGTGTGTGTGTGTGTGTGTGTGTGTGTGTGTGTGTGTGGGTGTGTGTGCATGTACGGGAATGAGGGACGCGGGGTTAACAGCAGTCAGCGTATGAGTGTCTGTGTATATGTTGTGTGTGTGTGTGTGTGTGTGTGTGTGTGTGTGTGTGTGTGTGTGTGTGTGTGTGTGTGTGTGCACCGAGCAGGCAGCACTGCGGCAGTGTGATTTATAGCCTGTGCTGGAGTCTCCGTGTCATGCCTGAGAGAGTCTTCTGTTCTGCTGGCCTCAGCAATAATAGCCTCAGCCCCCCCCCCTCCTCACACAATAAAACGCTTCAACACTCTGGAGCTGTGGAGAATGGAACAGTGGTGATGCTTATAGTGAATGGGCTGGACTGTAAATAGTCACGGACCTGCTAATGCTGCAAACCCTCCTGATGCTTACGGACGTGCCTCTGTCACAAGGCTGCACGTCGGATTCACCCGCACCTACTCGTGTACACACACCTACACCTACACTTTACAATCTTAATTTTTGATTACATTTTTCTTGAGCCAAACCAAACTGGTAAATGCAATCAGATATCAGTACAATCAGACCTTTTTTAAATGAATCAACCTCTTTGACCTCATTCACTTTCGCTCTGTCTGCTGCTGCTCGGTGGGGTTCTCCACCCTCACACACACACTACTCCACTCTCACACACACACTACTCCACCCTCACACACACACTACTCCACCCTCACACACACACTACTCCACTCTCACACACACACTACTCCACCCTCACACACACTACTCCACCCTCACACACACACTACTCCACTCTCACACACACACTACTCCACCCTCACACACACACTACTCCACCCTCAATCTCCTTTTCCGACGACTGCAGCTCCACCAGCATCCATCATTACACAAAAGCAGCTATGTGAACTCAAAGGAAAAAGCCTCTAGTAACATTGCAGTGTGTGTGTGTGTGTGTGTGTGTGTGTGAAAGTGCAAAAATAAATACTCTCCAAATATGTACTGAATAATTTACACCCAATATCTTATTTGTTTCATTTCATAGGCCACTGGTGGAAGATGAACAGACAGCAATAGCAGTGAAACGTCTGTCTGTGTCTCCTGGAGTCCAACACAATGATTCATAATCCAGGACGGCACAGCTGCAGAGCAACGGCAGGCAACGCCACGACATGCCACAGTGGACTAAACTAGGGTCTGCTGGAAATGTTGAATTAAACAAGTAATTGAACAGCCTTATTCCACCTGGCACTCTGATTCCCTGCTGTACTGTGTCTGTTTCAGTTCAGGAAAACTCTCGGAAATCTCATTACGTTTGTGATACTCTCACATGGTGATTTTCTCCTAAAATGATCTGGAAGGTGATATTCTGAAACACCTACTCGAGGTCAGACATGCAGATGTAGATGTGACATCTCTCACCAACCCAATCACACAGATAAAAGCGCACCCTAATTAGACTGTGTAGCGCTAACTGAATTAATGTATTCCTGCTTATAGAGACGAGCGCCTACCTTTCTGAAGACAAAGGGCTCCTCGTTGTAGGCGGGGTTCAGGCCGTTGTTCATCACCATGCGGGTGCGGAACTCTTTGCGGATGGTGTCAGTGGGCAAGCCGTACATATCCACCTCCACGTAAGTGCCGATCTTTTTATCCGATAAGAACTGACCTGAGAACACCTGAGATGGGAAGGTATAAGAAACAGTCAGCCAGTTCTTCATAGCAAATGACCCAGGGGAGATGCAGTCTGATCCAGGAGCAGTTAGCAGAGACACAGATGTAAAGCAGCCATGTAATGGTGTAAGTGTGCTTCGTGAGTGTGAGTGCTGGCTGCTGTGGGCGGAATCTCCAGGACACGCGTGTTTTCACCTGGACATGCGTGTTTTTTTACCTGGACACAGTGGTTTTCACCTAGACACGCGTGTTTTCACCTAGACACGCGTGTTTTCACCTAGACACGCGTGTTTTCACCTAGACACAGGGGTTTTCACCTGGACACTGCAGGTAGCAGCGATGACGCCGTCCACCGGCGTCTCGGAGAACGGATCGAACATCCGGTCAGAACGGCGCATGAAGTCTGGCTTCTGTAGGTACCTGCGGGATATGGCCACAAAGAGCTGAGACGCTCATCTTTCTACAGAGATCACACACACACACACACACACACACACACACACACACACACACACACACACACACACACACACACACACACACACACACACACACACACACACACACTAACTATTTTAAACCATTTTATATCTTCATCAGTCACTATATGACATTATTTCCATTAGTGTCTCATTTCTCACCAAATATAGCAGCTCATTTTTGGTTCATCAAACGGGCTGAAATCCTCTCTGCTTACGTGAAAACCTCTTTTATTACCCAAATCAGACTGGAAATCAAGCCCAACATGTTTACACAGGCATCAGTGCCTTAAAGCCAGCTGGTAATTATCTTTCTGATTAATTGTTCGGAAGAAGATTAATGACCTGAGCTTTTCCCATTACAAAACCATACGAATCGTGAAACACAGGAACATGAACACACACCCACACATCCATCCACCCACACCCACAGCAAATCAGTCCACAGCATCTAATTTTCCCAACCCTGGGCTGGGCTACCCTGCATTCTGCCAGTAGGAGTCTGGTGAGCTGTGCTGGGCTGTGCTTTACTGAGCTGAGCTATGCTGAGCTTTACTGATCTGAGCTGTGCTGAGCTTTACTGCATTATGCTGAGCTTTGCTGAGCTATGCTGAGCTTTACTAAGTTATGCTGAGCTTTACTGAGTTATGCTGAGCTATGCTGAGCTTTACTGAGCTGAGCTTTACTGAGCTGAGCTGTGCTGAGCTTTACTGAGCTGAGCTTAGCTTTACTGAGCTGAGCTTTACTGAGCTGAGCTGTGCTGAGCTTTACTGAGCTGAGCTGTGCTGAGCTTTACTGAGCTGAGCTGTGCTGAGCTGAGCTGTGCTGAGCTTTACTGAGCTGGGCACTGGACAGTGCGGTGTGGAAGCATCCCCTGGGGCAGGACCCGCATGCACGGCAGGGGTGGAGATGCAGGCAGCTCTCATTTGCAGACTAATGTACAGATACAGAGTTGCCTCTGGCTCCAGCTAATGAGACGCGACACATTTGAACTGATGGGCCTCGCACACGGATGCCACAGCACTCACCCACACGCGCCGTTGTACTCAAACTTCCCCTGGTTGAGCTGCATGGCCAAGTCTGGGGACAGAGAGAAGCAACAGAGCCTTGAGGAGCTGCTCCGACAAGCCCACCGCCAGATCAACACCATCAGCACTAACATCTCACCTAACACTGGAATTCAGCACTGGCTGCATTAAAAGCAGCGATGTGGATCTCTGCTGAATGAGATGCCCCGCTGTGCGGCCAGCACCAAGACCCGGTGTTGTGCCTTTCTGCTATATATATATATATATATATATATATATATATATATATATATATATATATATATATATAGGGGTGGGCGTAGATGAATTTTTTAAATCTAGATTAATCTCACTGAAATCTTGAAATTAATCTAGATTAATCTATATTAAAATGCGTGCTACACAAGTAATGACTAAAAGTCCGTTTTTGAGATAGGGTTTCTTAATACAGAGGGTGCATTAGACCAGGGGCTCATCTCCTGTTTCCAAAATGCATCAATGACTGCTTGAGGAAGCTGTTCTACTTTGATACGTGAAGAAAAAAAAACATGCTCAATAAAATGTAGGCTACTCGTGTTCAACGGTTTATTCAGTTCAACATGAATTTGTAAGCCTACATACTGTACATTAAAAGGGATTGGAATGGGGAGGGATGCCATTTTTTGTTCAAATGTGAATAAAAGCTAAGAAATATTTTTTCCCACAATGATGCCTCTTCTACATCATCGTATTATCTCCTGGGAGATGCCTGTGTCATTTCCAGTCAAATATATAATTTCTGGTTAAATAAAAGTAAATTTAAGTCAAAATTTGCCAGGGGTATGAATACTTTCGGGCATGACTAATATATAATAATATAATATGACATATATATATATATATATATGTAGATCAAGTTCAGGCATATAGGAAGTGCTTTATAAAGGCCTTTGATCCACATTCCTGTCTAACAAAGTATGTGTGGACCTGCATGTAGGTCTATGTGCCTGCATCATGTGTCAATGTTCGTGAGTGCCCCTGTGGGCTTTGCACATCCATGCCCCCACATGGCATCACTCTTCCCACTTTAGGGCTGGTGGCACTGGTGAGGGGCCCCGTGTGGAGGTGCTACCTGGGGTCTGGAAGTTCAGAGACACCATCTGGCAGCCGGCGTTCCAGAAGATCTGAGGCATGTAGTTACTGGAGTCCACGCGGCCTCCTTTGGGGTAGATCCGGCTCATCTGCCTCTTGTTGTAGCTGAGAGTTGGCAGATGAGGAAAAGGCACGTGGTGAGGTTAAAGGTTAAAGGTTAGGGGTGCGACCGGGCCAGTGGTTCAGAACCCAGAACACAGAACAAGGCACTGTGTGAATGAAAGGGAGTTCTGGAATTCCCTCACAGCAGGGAGACTCGGACCAAAGATTAAGACTCCACTGAAGTGACGTTTATGATGAATGAATGAAAAACTGATGCAATGCATCATACTAGTTGTTTAACTTCTAGGAATGATGGAGATGGGGGATCATTCAAACAAATGAAGGATTTTCCAAACTGCACAACATCGCCATCTCCTGGGGAAAAGAAGGAAAGGCAACCTCATGCAGTGCAGTAGAAGGATACTTCACAAACTCAATAGCGTTGGTCTTCAGGTAGCCCAAGCCGACTGACTCATTGAAGGAGGACATATGGTGGTGGATGTTTTTCTCTGGGGAGAGAGTTTTACTCAAGTTTCAAATACCACGTAATTACAATTCAACGCTATTATATTTTTGGGCTACAAGAATGCAACTGTACCTTCAGCATTTTCAAAGCTCTGGAATTTGACAGGCTGGGCGTAGTTGACCATGGCGGAGAGGTAAGGGTGGATGTTTGTGGTGGCTCCCTCATACTTGTACGAGGCAATCAGTAGTTGTTCAGTGTCGACATCCTCCACCATGTCCTACAGTCACACCACCCCCAACAGTTCAGCTACGTCACCGTTCGGCAGTCACACACGCGTTCACTTCGGTGGATGAGGCTAAGCGTTCACGCGTCCATACTACAGCGGGGAATTACGGACCTTCTTTTTGTTGTCGAGATCCGAAGCCTCCGACACGTCAGTCACGTCAGCTTCCGTTGCCTCTGAGATCTCCGTGATTTCATCATCGGGAATCTGAGAGGATCGGCAGGATCGGAATGAACTTCGGTCCCACTGACACACGCTGACCTGCGGCAGGTCCAGGTGTCGGAACCCAACCCACCTTCTCCTTCCTGGAGATGCTGGTGTCCTGAGAGTCTTGGTCGCCGTGCTCTTCAGAGATGGTGCGCGGTTTGGGGTCTTCTTTTCCATCAGCTATTAAAAGATGACCAAAAAGATGACAACTTAATAAAGTCACTGTTCTCTACCATTTGTGTGCCTAGCAGTACTTCACGAACAGCTAATCCAGGCACAACCTCACTAACAGCTAATCCAGGCACAACCTCACTAACAGCTAATCCAGGCACAACCTCACTAACAGCTAATCCAGGAACAACCTCACTAGAGGGTTTTCCATCCACCGAGTTTTTGCGCATTTTGAAAATGCGCATGAAAAAAGCTGGATGGAAAAAGACCAAAATTCGAAAAAAGCCCAAAATATCGCAAAAAGATTTTTACGCTAGGAGGAGGTGGAAAAGTTAGACTATCGCATCGCCAAAATTCGGAAAAACTGGATGGAAAAGGGTTTTTCGCATAAACGATGACGTATTATGCCTCAGGTCATGTGGTTCTGTACATGATCGCGATGTAAAGATGGCAAATGCATGCAAAAACAGTTCTGGAGAGATCAAAAATTGAATTTAACTTCTCCATGTATAGAAAAGAAAAAGAAAAAAATGTTTCAAAACCTCAACGTGCAAAAATGCGTAACTGCCAGATGGACGTAAAACCACTATTGTTTGGCGTCCTCTCACGTGATCTAAAGGTTATTCGCATAACTGTAATGAATGGAAACAAGGCTTATTTCGCATTTTTTTCTGCCGAAACTTGGAAATTGCGCATTATTTTTTCGAAAGGTTTGGATGGAAACCCGGCTACTGACAGCTAATCCAGGAACAACCTCACTGACAGCTAATCCAGGAACAACCTCACTGACAGCTAATCCAGGAACAACCTCACTGACAGCTAATCCAGGAACAACCTCACTAACTGCTCACAGTCCAGTGGGACATTCGAACCTTCAAAGCTCTCCAGAATTTTCTGAAAGTGTTAAACTGACTGTACAGTCAAGTATCTTCAGATGTTTTGGGAAGAATTCTAATAGACGTCACTTTATTTCTGTTAGCAAACATTTGGGATGTATTTTAGAAACAGTAAACACTTCCAAAAGTCAAATGTTATATTAAATCCTGGTTATTCAGAGCATGTTCTGTATAAACTACACATAAATACAAAATCAAGTGTGTTGAAAATGACACGTTCATAGTATAGAATACATTTAAGAAAAAGATCAATCTGCACTTGATGCCTTAAAACCTGTATGCCTTAAATAAATAGTGAACCTGTCCGAGATGTGGGCATGTTGGACATAATACTGTTCACCACAGAGGAAACTTTGGACATGGCTTGACAGCTAGAGCTGTGACTGACCATTCTCCAAGTCATCTTCATTCTCATCTTCTACTGCCTGCACACTCGTCTCCCCCGCCTCCATGTGTCTCTTAAATGACTCCAATTGTTCTGTATGCGCACGCAGACACACACACACACACACACACACACACAAACACACACCATGCAACAACGTCAATAAACACACCATCACTTTTAGCTTGTTTTGGCAATAACATTAAACACATACATATGGTGGAACACTGAGTGTGCAGGAGTTTCAGAGGAAACATCTTGAAGTGATGCGAGTGAGTCCAAAAACACAGACGAGCAGAGGCGTCTGCCAGAAGACCAGAGCCAACGCCGGAACATCAAGACCGCACCGCAGCACTGCGGGCTGGAGGCTCCCGGAGGTACTTACTCTGCTCAACTTCAGGCTTTAAACGCTTGTTCTTTATGAGTATTTTTCTTTTGAGATCATTTGGAGAAGGGAGAGGACGGCCAGCTTCAATCTACACACAACAGAGCAGATCTTTTAGTCTCATTGACATCTAGTCAAGGCTAGCTAGTTAGTATAGTTAGTATAAATGAGTATAAAACTAGTTAGTATACATGAGTGTTGTGTAGTGTAGGACGTGAGCACACATACCGGGAAGCCCTCTAGTGGTTGTTTGAGTAAGAGGTCTCCAAAGATGTCCTCACAGTACTTTGCCATCTTATATTGCTGAGGTTTACTGAAACATCAGGACAAGTGATTACACAACGCAACACGACATTTCAACATATATTCTCAGCAATATATGTAGGTCATGGTTCAAAAACATGGGGAAACATTCTCATTTACACAACTACAACAAAAATTTGCTGTATGCGACTTTTTAGAAACGTTGTAGCTAATACGGTTTAAATCATGCCAAGCGGAAAGAAATGAAATCTGTGACTTTTCGCTTCATTACAATCTGGAACCACAAACTGTAAGAGCAACGTTCAGCTGCATTAACCGATCAGGAGACGTCTCAGCCTGGAGGCGGTCCTCACGCCAGTCAGCCCTTCTGTGTGTGCACGTGTAACGTTTAAGGTAAAACGTGTGAGACTAAAGAGAAGGGCGGAGACTAGCAGACGTCAGCACCAACACATCGATTACAGCGGATTTAACCTAAGTCCTAATAATCTCCCCTAATATAATAAGGATTTCAAATAAAAATTGTGAACCATGTCTGTATTAGAGGAGAGAGAGGGAGGGGGGGGGATGTTTATTTATTTTGTTGCCAGCACTAAGCTCAGCTTACCTGCAGTGGTTTTCAAAAGACAGGATAACAGGGTATTCTGATGTTACAAACGCAGTCTCTTTAATAGCTTGAATTACATCCTGGAAAAAAAGGTAGCCTATTAGATTAATCGCTTAAACCGATTAGACGATTCTTTACTTATTAGAGCTGAATCCGATTACGCTCCGATAGTACTGGGATGGTATAAAAACACCTCAAATTAGCGCATATTAAGGAACAGCTTCTAAATCCCTGTCATACCCCTCATCAAAATGTAGTTACAAGAGGAGATCAAACTAGAGCAACGGCACATTTCTAGGAGTCTTCAGTATGGGAGGAGTGGCTGTGTCTCCGGTTATTGGTTCTGTATGGGAGGAGTGGCCATGCCTCCGGTTATTGGTTCTGTATGGGAGGAGTGGCCGTGTCTCCAGTTATTGGTTCTGTATGGGAGGAGTGGCCGTGCCTCCGGTTATTGGTTCTGTATGGGAGGAGTGGCCGTGCCTCCGGTTATTGGTTCTGTATGGGAGGAGTGGCCGTGTCTCCGGTTATTGGTTCTGTATGGGAGGAGTGGCCGTGTCTCCGGTTATTGGTTCTGTATGGGAGGAGTGGCCGTGTCTCCAGTTATTGGTTCTGTATGGGAGGAGTGGCCGTGTCTCCGGTTATTGGTTCTGTATGGGAGGAGTGGCCGTGTCTCCGGTTATTGGTTCTGTATGGGAGGAGTGGCCGTGTCTCCGGTTATTGGTTCTGTATGGGAGGAGTGGCCGTGTCTCCGGTTATTGGTTCTGTATGGGAGGAGTGGCAGTGTCTCCGGTTATTGGTTCTGTATGGGAGGAGTGGCCGTGTCTCCGGTTATTGGTTCTGTATGGGAGGAGTGGCCGTGTCTCTGGTTATTGGTTCTGTATGGCGTGTTTGTGCTCACTTTGAAAAGGATGTCGGTGCACATGGCCTTTCCATGAGTGATGATGGGCTCCTGATCCTCCCCTTTACCGTCCCAACAGTCCAACTCCACACACCTGCACACACACATACATACACACGCAGACACACGCACGCAGGCACACGCGCACACACGCGCGCACAGACACACACGGACACAGACAGACACACACGGACACAGACAGACACACACCGACACAGACAGACACACACCGACACAGACAGACACACACCGACACAGACAGACACACACCGACACACACACACACACACACACCGCACACACACACACACACACACACACACACACACACACACACACACACACAGTGTATTCAGCAATTTCCAAACAAACGTTTCTCCACGTCTCATGATTCTTCGCCCCGAAGGGGGATCCTGGCGTGTACCTGCAGCCGGACAGCAGAACCTGTCTGTACATCTCCACCGAGGACTTGCCCCCAAACTGCCTGCCCGTCAGGTAGGTGTTGTGTGACGAGCTGATGAAGTAGTGGGCCAACGGCTGGTCCATGTCTTGGTACAGGTCCAGGCGGTCCAGGAACATGGGCGCGTTCTCATCGGACATGAGGTACCGACAGAAGCCATCACTGGACATGCGGCCTGTGGTGGTGGAGCAGGAGAATGACCACACGCTCCCAATACGGAGCAGCTGCCCCACATACGTCCATAAGAAATGGATGCTAATTATTCTAATGCCAATCTGAATGCTGCAATTAATATTTCCCAGCCAAAAACATTAATTGCAAATGTTTAGTTCACCACTAGATGGCAGCATGTCACTTTCATTCCGCTTCCTTTTCTGCGCCTTATACACTTTCTCTTTTTTTAGTCCTTCCTTGAATCTTTCGATAAGAACACAACCAAAAAATAAAGTGACCTTTATTCTTCAAGTCCTGGTCTCTCTCGTACTTCTCGATGATCTGCATGACCCGTTTGGGGTCGTAGAAGGGGAAGAGGATCTCGTTGAGGCGAGGGTCTCTCTGGTTCTACACACAGCACAGCAGACAGCAGCCTCAGACGTGAGCTGAGCTCAAACACCAACATTACAGCCTGATCACAAGTCATTAAGCCCGTCTGTGACCTTAAGAAAACAAAAAGACCACTTGGCAGAACCATAAATACGTTACATCTAACAGGAGAGCTGCGTTTATCCGTCATCTAAACATCTACATCTAACAGGAGAGCTGCGTTCATTTATCCGTCATCTAAACCAAGCCGTCAGGCGCGGTGTCCTGGTCTAGTGTACGGGAGCAGAGGCAGGAGGAGAAACAGCCCCAACCCTCAGAGCAGGCAGGAAAGGGCGGGTGGGGGGGGTCGGGCGCAAGCCAAACGGTGCCACTCGGCCAGGAGGTGGTGGTGTTCCTACGCGGCCGGCCGCCCGGAGCTGGAGGAACCCACTTCAGACACACTCACGGGTGGGAGGGGCTAATGTGCTTTCAAGGCTGACAAAAGCACGCAGGAGTGAGCAAACACACATGCAGGAGAAACTAAACAAAAAACAACACGAGAAGCCAAACAGAATGTGGAACAATGGGGCAGGACAGCCCTTACAGTAGCCATGGTTACATAAGGCAAGGCAATGCGATTGGCTGGGAGGTAATAGAGGGGCGGGGCATGCAAACGCAGGGGAAGCTGGGTAAGCAGTTACACAGAGAAGTTAATGAATGATAAAGAGCTTACTTCATTCAGAAAGCTGACTAACTGGTCTACAGTTAAATAATCACTTTTGTCCCCATTGCTGCAAAGAAATTAATCAGGAGAAATCCGTTACATTAAAATGAACAAAACATCTAATGGTAAAGAATGAACAGACGATTAGAGATCACAAAACCCTTTACTCGCACTACGGCTTTTAGGAGTGGCTATACATGTTCTTAAAGATTACTTTTATTGTTAGTTGAAACATTAATAAAGTTAATGTTGAACTGTGTAAGCAAGTTAGGTTATTTATATATATATATTTTTTGTTAGCTTAGCAGAGGCAATCAATCTTAACGGCAAGTATTTAATGCTAAATATAGAAATGTGAAATGTGGATTTCAACCTCCCAAGCATCAATATAAGTGGATATTTTAAACAGAAAAAACGACTGACCAACTCTGCCCCAGTGCATGGCAGGGAGGGGGAAGAATGCTACTTGGCAGTCAACATCTACACAAATCACCACAAGTATTCTGTTTTCATTAGGCGTTTTGTCTGGACGTACATCTTTTTGAAGAGTTCTTCAATATCTGTGCGCGGGCATATTTTTTGAGTGAGGGCATAGAAGACGTCAAAGGTGAACACTGAATGCTCAATTTCATCATTCTAGAAGAAAAAAACGCAAATAAACAAACAAACAAACAAAAAAAAAAACCCTAAAACATACATTAGGAGTAAAAAGTGCATTAACTGCACTGCATTACACACAACAATTGTAATTATCTAGAAAATCAGAGTGTTAGATTTCGGAAATGAAGGAATCTCCACACCTTCCCACTGGGAAGGCCGAGCTCTTTAAGGGCCTGGAATATCCCCTTCTCCGTTTTACCAGAGCCAAACGTCCTTGTGATGCTGCGGAAAAGGGCAGAGACACGTATGATATCAGGACGGGCTGGACCCAGGCCGGCTTCATCCCATTCAGCCAAGCGTGTCAGGTGAGCTCACGAGACCTCTTCATTTGGACAAGGGAACTTACCCTCTAACTGGGATTTTGCCATTGACGTTGGTCAGAAAGGACAGTCTCATCCAGCTGAGGAAGAAAAAAATGGAAATGAGTGGACATTAGTGCCTCAGGTTGCCTCTACCTGCAGAATCCTGATGTGCCTCAGGTTGCCTCTACTTGCAGAATCCTGAAAGCTTTTGTTATCCATTGCTCTCCAAATGGTGAGTAATGGCTTTGGCGTTTCTCTCATCTTCAGATGAGTAGATCTGACTAGAGAACGTTTGAGGAGAGCTAATCTGCCTTTCCAGGACAGCCCTAAACGTGCCAAGAATACCCGTCTTCCCAGGAGTTTAGAGGGAGAGTCTCGGAGGCAGGAGGCATGATCTCCTGAGAAAAGCTAGTCAGGCTAGTCCCACTCTGTCCTTTCCAGCTTTTGATCAGATTTAATATGAAAACGACAGTCCAAGCTGAATGGCTCTTTCAGGAGATCTGAATAACCACGGAGAAACTTGACTCGTGCTAAATATTTCCTGTCAAGTGGTGTATAAGTGAACCCAAGCAGAGCTCTGGGAAAAGAGTCATGAGAGAGAGCAAACATCAGTTTAAACGTCATGTGCCTCTGAGATGATCCTGTCTGCATTAGCCAAGGCTTGACTGAAAGACAACCTGTCCTGTATCCTGTGTGATTTGTTATTTTCTATCCTTGACCGGTTTCTATCACTTCATCTTACATTTATGTTAGCAAAACTTAAAACTTGTTTTAAGCCACAGAGGCGAGACGACACAGACACCGTCTCCAGGTCCGTGGAAGGCAGAGTTTCCCAGCAGGAGGGAAGTGTGGTCACTCACTGCTTCTTCAGACAGGTGGTGGGGGACACGTTGTTGGCCTTGAAGTTGTGGACGACAGCATTCAAGCCCTCCATCCACCTCTGCAACAGGACAAAGACAGGACGCATTAGCCTACGACAGCTACCGTGGCAACCTCAGGCAGAAACGAACACCGCAGAGCTGGTACACACACACACACACACACACACACACACACACACACACACACGTACATACGTGTGCACACACACACACACAAAGAACACGTGGGGATGACACATGGACATCCTTGAGAAAGGTCCGTGCCTCTGGAACAAACACTATTATAAAGCCGCCCGAAAGCAAATGACAGCGTTAATGTTTGTGTTTCCTGTCCTTCACACAGTAGCACTAGAGCCAGAGCTGCGTAACACAAAATATTGAACAGCCCTCGTTCTCTTGAGGCAATAACTGTACAAAGACGTGATGAATGACAAGAGTGGCACTTGACTGCATTATTTATGAAGACAAATGAATCATATTATTTTGAGTAGAGAAGTACAGTTGTCTGTAGCTCATTTATGACCTTTGGGGAAACGTGGGAAAAGTGTTTTGCAGTGCATCATCATCACTGCCCTTTAGGAACAAAAACCAAGGTCATGTGAGACTTCCTAAAATAAACTACAGAGATGTCATTATGTTAATATATAATTCAATACATGCAATACATTGAGGCATGTACCCATCATCTGAGTCTGTTCTCCCAGTATCCACTAGATGGCACTGTGACTCATATGCAGCCCCAGTTCGACATCAATCAGTTGGCCCTGAGCGGAGTCTGATTATGCATTGTGAGGGTTTCCTCCTCTGCAAGCTGTGCCAAGCCCAGACTGCCCAAAAAACCCCTCCTCCTGTTCTCAGACTGTCAAAGAGCCCCCTCCTCGTGTTCTCATACTGCCCAAAAGCCCCCTCCTCATGTTCTCATACTGCCCAAAAGCCCCCTCCTCGTGTTCTCATACTGCCCAAAAGCCCCCTCCTCGTGTTCTCATACTGCCCAAAAGCCCCCTCCTCATGTTCTCATACTGCCCAAAAGCCCCCTCCTCATGTTCTCATACTGCCCAAAAGCCCCCTCCCCGTGTTCTCATACTACCCAAAAGCCCCCTCCCCGTGTTCTCATACTACCCAAAAGCCCCCTCCCCGTGTTCTCATACTGCCCAAAAGCCCCCTCCCCGTGTTCTCATACTGCCCAAAAGCCCCCTCCCCGTGTTCTCATACTGCCCAAAAGCCCCCTCCCCGTGTTCTCATACTACCCAAAAGCCCCCTCCCCGTGTTCTCATACTACCCAAAAGCCCCCTCCCCGTGTTCTCATACTGCCCAAACAAATAGCATGAAGAATGGAAGGCTCAGCATACCCATCTGGCTAGCGTGTGTGTGTGTGTGTGTGTGTGTGTGTGTGTGTGTGCGCGCACGTGCGTGCGTGTGTGTGTGTGTGTGTGTATGTGTGAGTGAGTGAGTGAAAAGGGTCCTCTAGGTGCCACTGATCACCTATGCTGTGCATCCCATCAGAAATCCCTCATGGATGACTGAACCTTTACAGGTGGACCAACACCGGCGCTGGACACTGGACACTCACCGGCGCTCCTGCATCCATCTTTATTACACTGTCCTAAATCACACTCTGTTTACCCATTTGTCATGCAGCCTAGTTAAAGCTGAGGTTTCCATAGCGATGTGCTGTGGTAACGGTTACCTTGGCGGTGTCGGCGGTGTCGGCCACCATGTACATGAAGCTGAGGTTGACCAGGTCCGGCCCGCTGCACACGGTGATGATGCAGCCATCGAGGTCTCCCTCCGCCCTCCCCGCCACCTCCAGGGACGCCAGGATCTTTGAGTCCTGTGGAAGCAGGACGATGGAGCAGATGTGATGGCGCGGGTGACCTCTGACCCTGGGGCCACGCGCTCCACACACAGTGCAGTATCACATTGTTTGGTCTGGCTCCTTGGGACTCCACAGTCAAGCCCCTAATACCAGGCAGTCACTGCCGCCGCTCCAAATGCAATAAGCCCCCTCCATCTTTACAACGCTGCTTTGCTTTAGCGTTTATCTTCCTAATAACATGCCACAGGTTATTACTTAAGCAAGCGTTTGGCTGTGCTTCAGAAAAACAAAAAACAAAAAAAACCCAGACCTAATCTCTAGCGCTGAATTAACCCTCAGAGTCCAGCTGGATGAAAGTAACAAGAGAACAGCAGTATGCACATTTTTTTTAGTGGACATGAAAGATCACATTTTGGATAAATGTCACCAATAGTATATCGCTGTTGTTGTAAACATTACAGTTGCTGTAATGATTATCCAAATAGTAAATACAGAGTCCAACTTGCTCACATGTCAAATTATGATTACTCACATCTCCACTGAAACATTTTCTCGTCTATATGTGGCTTTCACCTCCTGCTATAGGTCATAAAACCCTGCGCCATCTTTCAATCCTATTGACATGGCAGTTGAGCATTAGCATGTTAACAGCAGAACTGTCATCGCTACGTGAGCGTCATGAATCGGCAGATCTGCAGGTCTTCCATGACGCTATTACCACACAGACTGCAGGTCTTCCATGACGCTATTACCACACAGACTGCAGGTCTTCCATGACGCTATTACCACACAGACTGCAGGTCTTCCATGACGCTATTACCACACAGACTGCAGGTCTTCCATGACACTATTACCACACAGACTGCAGGTCTTCCATGACACTATTACCACACAGACTGCAGGTCTTCCATGACACTATTACCACACAGACTGCAGGTCTTCCATGACGCTATTACCACACAGACTGCAGGTCTTCCATGACGCTATTACCACACAGACTGCAGGTCTTCCATGACACTATTACCACACAGACTGCAGGTCTTCCATGACGCTATTACCACACAGACTGCAGGTCTTCCATGACGCTATTACCACACAGACTGCAGGTCTTCCATGACGCTATTACCACACAGACTGCAGGTCTTCCATGACGCTATTACCACACAGACTGCAGGTCTTCCATGACGCTATTACCACACAGACTGCAGGTCTTCCATGACGCTATTACCACACAGACTGCAGGTCTTCCATGACGCTATTACCACACAGACTGCAGGTCTTCCATGACGCTATTACCACACAGACTGCAGGTCTTCCATGACGCTATTACCACACAGACTGCAGGTCTTCCATGACACTATTACCACACAGACTGCAGGTCTTCCATGACACTATTACCACACAGACTGCAGGTCTTCCATGACACTATTACCACACAGACTGCAGGTCTTCCATGACGCTATTACCATGGTCTCCTGAGATGCTGCTTAACCACAGAACGTCAGGATACATTCACATTCAGTTGATGACACATTCAGAAACTCCCAGGGCTAAACTGCAGAGGACACGACGCATCCAAGATCTAAGATCATGACTCAAAACTGCAAAGCATCCAAGATCATGATTCAAAAATTGAAGCTCCATTAATTCTCCACTAATAATAATAATAACAATAATAAAGCTTTGTTATTGAATTAGCAAAACAAAGCAGGCTAATAAGGGTGTAATCTAGTGAGGATGAGGGATATGGTACACCCTTCATGCACAGCGACAGACAATGACTCATGAGCTGGGTTTGTTCTGTTTGTGGCCCACTGCTGGCTGATACACAACTTGTCACCAAACAGAGAGAAGACAGCATAACAGTATGCCTCCAGGCAAACACCACAAACACCACCTTCTGATCTACTTTCATAGGCCCTCCTACACACACACACACACACACACACACAAGTCTATGAGAGGCGTCCATGCGACATTACTCCGATCTGGAGAGTGGGACTTTCCATTATTCAGACCGTGTAAAGAAAGGCAAACACTAGACAGAAGCAGGATGGTTCAATGACTGTGATAGGTCAATATTTGAGACCAGGAGACAACGCTAGGTCATCTCTGATGGCTGATAGCATTAGATGGAAGTGCCAATACAAACAAAAGAAGAGTTCTACGTGGCTCTTGACTTTTAAGTGTCCCTGCAGTGTAGCTGCCGCACTAACTAGTTCCCACTGCCTCAACAGGCAGAAATACAAACCAACCAAACCACCATTATTCGTAACAAGCGATAAAAGTCCGTTGAGTTTGGCCGTTAAACTACACTAAAGGAAAGGGGCAGTTTTTAGGAAGCCGAGAGGTGATTTACGTGGAAGACCCTCAACGAAGGGACTTGTAGTCCTCACCTTTGGCACCGTTCCAGCACGGACGCTGTTGATCATGGAACATTCTAGAACCTGGCCCTCCTGCAAGAGAGGATAAATGATGGAAGCCCTTCCACATTGCATTTCAACATGCTGCCGTCCCGCTAATAGAGGGGGAGCAATGTGATTAGTTGGGAGCTATATCCTGTTACACATTAGACCGAGTACACCACACTGGACCAGCTGTGAGAAGGGACAGTTCTCCAGAGCTTCACATGGCGCTGGTCGCACTGTATTATGATTTCTAGACAATAAGCACGTAAAACACAATGTAATCTTCATAATTAGTTTTCTTGCTTCCATTGATTAGGCATAAGCACAAAAAAAAGGAATGTAATTAAAACAAACACAATACTCGTACCTTTCCGTCGCTTTTCCATGTGAGAAAGAATCCAAAGTCATCGACTTTGAAAAGGCAGCCAGACTCAAAGACGAACGAGTCCTGTGGAAGAGAGGAGAGCCGTTTCAGAGGCCAAGGTTCACCGTTTTATAAGGCACAAACACCTGAACACAAAGCCCCCCCACCACTGCTGGCACACCAGAACAAAAAACCCTCGCTATTGACACTCCAGGCCCCCCACTATTATGCGGAGGCCTTGAGGGACCGGAAGCAACCCACAGAACAGTCCATGGGAGCGTTGCCGGCGCCTGGCCGTGAACACAGGCTCCTCAGTGACTACCGTCGAGCTTCCAGTCACGTCATATCTGGGCACGCTTCCACAACGCTTCTGCAAAACAACCGAAGCTGCTGACATTCCAGTAACAACTGGAAGTGCTGATTCTATTAGCGTTCTAATCTATTAGCGCTCTAATCTATTAGTGCTCTAAACTATTAGCGTTCTAAACTATTAGCGTTATAATCTAGTTCTTATAGATTTTGGAAGAAGGCCCGGGTGATGTTGACCACCAATCGTGCTCCGAGGTGGGAGAACAGGTCTACAGTAGCCACAGGCCCCAGGATGGTGGGTCTCAGATAGATAAATTTACACCCACCTGGGGATTGATGCTAGTGCTGTAGCACTGTATGAATGCATTATCTGTTAATGCTGAAATCCTAACGAGCATCAGACATTGCAGATGGATTTATTAGTATTTTTTTTTTTTTTTTTACACAAAGTTACATGATCCAATGACTATAAACAAAAATTTTTTGGTAAAAAATAATGGTAATATTTCCTAAAAATAGTACGCATCTCCACATCGCACAGCTTTTGTCCACTCCCTTCGCTATGTTCTGAGGTCACGCGGGATCAGCCAATTGGCCACATGACCGCTGCTGAACCTCGCGATCACCGCCCAGCCAGGCCAGTACAGGCTGCGGGCTGGCGGCCTTCCGTCCGTGCTCATCTCCAAGTGTCTGGGTCCTGACTCGGTGTCATGTGGCACGTGCACAGTGCTGGTTGGCACACCACAGCAGAAAGCCCTCACCATTCACACTCCACGACCCTTACTGGCCCCCTGGACCTGTGGGCCCTGTTGTGCAGCAGTGTGCATCTCGCACATGCACCAACATCAGGCGTGTTTAGCACAGGAGAGCCCCAAGATGGCCAGCTTCCATTCCAGCTTGGTTCGGCTGAAGAACATTAAAACACAGGGCGAAACCCAGCGCTGGATTCCCAGATTCACTGGCACCCATCTCAAACAAAGGGTTAGGGAACTAGGGTTAAGGAACTAGGGTTTGGGTTAGGGAAGTAGGGTTAGGGAACTAGTGTAAGGGTTAGGCAACTAGGGTTAATGAACTAGGGTTAGGGAACTAGGGTTAAGGTTAGGGAACTAGGGTTAGGGTAAGGGTTAAGTAACTAGTGTTAGGGTTAGGAAACTAGGGTTAGGGTTAGGAAACTAGTGTTAGGGTTAGGAAACTAGTGTTAGGGTTAGGTAACTAGTGTTAGGGTTAGGTAACTAGTGTTAGGGTTAGGTAACTAGTGTTAGGGTTAGGTAACTAGTGTTAAGGTTAGGTAACTAGGGTTAGGGTTAGGAAACTAGTGTTAAGGTTAGGTAACTAGGGTTAGGTAACTAGTGTTAGGGTTAGGTAACTAGTGTTAGGTTGTTAAGGCCTGATCACTCCTGTTAATAAAGCAAGGTCCTTATTCTCATCTTATCCCTACTGTCACTTTAGAAACACACAAAGTATTCAAGCTGTTCAACAACATTCAGCAAGTTTTCAAAAAGAAAAAAAACAAAACGGAAATGTGACTAAAACTGCTCAAAAACAAGCAAACTGGTTAATTGGTTCTAGCCAAGAATGGCTTAGGTGTGGTGCTAATTCATATTCTAATGAGGATATAAGTCTCAGTCTTGAGGCCTGCTGCAGTACTCAAGCAGAGCTTAATATAACAGGCAGAGAGAGAGAGAGAAGCAACATGTACACAGCTACCCATGATACAGATGCAAATCATTCTCAAGTTCAGCCACCAGATAAGTCTTGTTCACATGTGTGGAGGGAAAACTGAGGTTTTTAATCAGGGTGAAATTAAACAACAGCTTTAGACACAAGCGGTTAACTCCACAGATGATTAAGCATTGTATAGACAGAACACACAGATCTAGGATCCGTGGGACATACACAGGTGCACCTCAAACCTTTGAAGGCACTGATGAATGATGTGATTTGTTCACTGGTTTTGTTTATGGAAAACTAATCCATGGGGGTTAGCAACGACAATGCCCGGCTTGATGAAATCAGACGCTAAGGCGCGAGTGCTAGTCTTTGAACGCCATTATCAAAATCAGTTCATTATCTGCTAAGCAGGTTGCAACCGCTGCTCATGTTTCTCGAGCATACTCTGCAATGTCCGTTAAAAACGTCCCCAGTTATGGGTGTCGTTTCGTGCAACATTAGATAAGTGATTTAAGAACATGAAACATGAGGAGAGCTCTGTCCAGAGCTACAGGCCACAGTTAGCAAGAGAGCGAGAGAAAGGCCTAGGGTTAGGGTAGGGTTAGGGCTACGCCCTCAGCGTACCAGCAGGGGTTAGGGTTAGGGTAGGGTTGGTTAGGGTTAGAGTAGGTTAGGGGTAGGGTTAGGGTTAGGTTAGGGTAGGTTAGGGTTTGGGTAGGGTAAGGGTTAGGGAAAGTAGGGTAGGGTTAGTGTATGGTAGGTTTGGGTTAGGGTAGGGTAGGTTGGGGTTAGGGTTGGTGTTAGGGTTGGGTAGGTTGGGGTTAGTGTTGGGTAGGTTAGGGTAGGTCAGGGTTAGGCCCTCAGCGTACCAGCAGGGCCCAGAGCCTTGGTTAGGGTTGGGTAGGTTAGGGTTAGGATTGGGTAGGTTGGAGTTAGGGTAGGGTAGGTCAGGGTTAGGCCCTCAGCGTACCAGCAGGGCCCAGAGCCTGGGTTAGGGTTAGGTAGGTTAGGGTTGGGTAGGTTGGGGTTAGGGTAGGTTAGGTTAGGGTAGGTCAGGGTTAGGCCCTCAGCGTACCAGCAGGGCCCAGAACCTGGGTTAGGGTTGGGTAGGTTAGGGTTAGGGTTGGGTAGGTTGGGGTTAGGGTAGGGTAGGACAGGGTTAGGTCCTCAGCGTACCAGCAGGGCCCAGAGCCTGCGAGACCCTTCATGCTTCCTCATTCTGTACATTTGGATCTCCAAAACAGCTTTTTGGAAGAAACCAAAGCTGATAGAGATTTTAACACATAATACATTAACATGATGGACTTGTAATTGACTTATAACAGACTCTGCGAGTGTGCGATCACACACATTAACTGAGCCCAAGTAATGGAATAAATTACAGGCAGTGGTGATTCTCCAATAAAAACACTATTCTTGTCTAGAGCAGCGTTCGCCTGTGTCCACATTCAACTCCTTCATGAGTCTTTGCACGAGATCAAGATTTTCAGTCAATGCGCTCATTGGTTCATACACTGAAAAAATACACAAAGGGGCAAATGTGAATTCCGTTAAAAGGTCCTAAGTGGGACGTCTTTTTGTAAACGTTCACTGCAGACGTTCATAAGGAACGCAGACGTTCATAAGTGTGCTCCCTGACTGATGACCAACAGTGCAGGCTTGTGGAGGGGGGGCAGGACGAGCTAAGGGAAGCACGAGGTGGCCGTGGGCACCACACGCCTCCAGCTCCAGCCTCCAGAGTCCCCCGGGGTGCGCGTGAGCGATGGATCTGAACGTTCCTACCAGCGAGGGAGGAAGAATCGAGTTGCTAATAGATCCTGGCCATTTAATTACCTTGGTAAAAGCAAGAGGGAGTCAAGGGGGAGAAGGCCGTGCATCCTTGGCTTCTCTCAGAGGTTTATACACGGAGTCAAAGAGGATGGCGTCCGTGCCTACGCTCCGGAATATTACGCTAGCAAAAAGCCAATTAGATGAGTCTGCAGCAGCGGTGTGTGGTTGTGGAGGAAGTTAAGCAAAGCTAAACCCTCACACGCCTTCGTCAGTCCCCGCCGGCCCTGCCTACCCCTCGTCACTCGTCTAGGTGGTCCCATCTGCTCTGCAGATGAAGTGGTCGTGTGCATCACACACGAGGATTACTAGAGGATGTTAATGGTCGAAGCGCTAATAAACTCGAGTGTCATCAATGCAAGTGGCCACCCATGAGCTCGGATAATGAGCACACTGTGAATGCCCTTCAAGGCAACGGCCAGAGCCAAGATGGTGGACGGCTCCACGGTTTCACCGTCTGCTGCTCTGTGGGATCAGGATGAACCGTAACTGGTCTCCACAAGATCCTCTTCTTATTTACATCCTCATTCCTGTGCTAAGCATCTGCGGTGTTAATCAAGACACATGTACCCCTGCAGGGAAACTCGGTTAACAATACTGCACAGTGTTCGCAATTTTCCCCCATAATTCTCGAGATTTCAAGATAGGCAACTGAGCATAGCAACGATGCCTTAGCCATGACACCCGTCAGCTCTGTTCACTCAGGTGCCATTTAACTCAGCATGTAATTATCCACCTGGAAGGATGAGTGTTGGGTCATGCGTACAGATCAGGACGGGAGGGCGTCTGGACTCTCCAGCGGTATAAAGTGTTATATGTTATATGTTGTAATGGGTTTGCACTCTTGGTCCCAAATGAAAAATCCACTTTGATCTCGCACATAGAGAACAAGGCCTGCCTGGCCAGAACCGCGTTACGGTGAAGATGAGAAACTGCCGGGCCGATCTCCCTCACTCGTCGGGCCAGGATGAGCGTGTTTACCCTCCCCCCAGAGGACGGCGGGGCGGCCGGTACCACATCAGCCTGATGAAGCGATGAGATGGAGTTAGGGGGGCGTGAAGGAAAGTCAGGGAGGGCACAGAGCACGTAGGAGACGATTTGCTGAGGGGACAGAGCACGTAGGAGACGATTGGCTGAGAGGACAGAGCGCATAGAGGACAATTGGCTGAGGGGACAGATCAAGAAAGGGACGATTGGCTGAGGGGACAGATCACGTAGGGGACGATTGGCTGAGGGGACAGATCACGTAGGGGACCATTGGCTGAGGGGACAGATCACGTAGGGGACCATTGGCTGAGGGGACAGATCACGTAGGGGATGATTGGCTGAGGGGACAGATTACATAGGGGATGATTTGGACCCATAGTATTGTTAACCTTGTAAATCCTGTAAAGCGCTTTGTGACAACATATGTTGTGAAAAGCGCTGAACAAATATATTTGATATTTGACATGGGGTATGATTAGCTGAGGGGACAGATCAAGAAAGGGACGATTGGCTGAGGGGACAGATCACGTAGGGGATGATTGGCTGAGGGGACAGATCACGTAGGGGACGATTGGCTGAGGGGACAGATCACGTAGGGGACGATTGGCTGAGGGGACAGATCAAGAAAGGGACGATTGGCTGAGGGGACAGATCAAGAAAGGGACGATTGGCTGAGGGGACAGATCACGTAGGGGACGATTGGCTGAGGGGACAGATCACATAGGGGACGATTGGCTGAGGGGACAGATCACATAGGGGACGATTGGCTGAGGGGACAGATCACGTAGGGGACGATTAGCTGAGGGGACAGATCACGTAGGGGACGATTGGCTGAGAGGACAGATCACATGGGGGACGATTGGCTGAGAGGACAGATCACATGGGGGACGATTGGCTGAGGGGACAGATCACATGGGGGATGTTTTCCGTCGTACTTCTGAGACCCAGAGGGACATTGGGGACGCTGAAGGTTTGGATGGTCTGGTGTGCATGTGCAGACCAACTCTGGGTTCCGCCTGACAATAACAGGACTGGGAGGAGCATGATGGGATTTTCTACAAGCACCAAGCTTCAGAAGCTTCAGCACAGAGAG
Organism: Brachyhypopomus gauderio; assembly: GCF_052324685.1. Lineage (NCBI taxonomy): Eukaryota > Metazoa > Chordata > Actinopteri > Gymnotiformes > Hypopomidae > Brachyhypopomus > Brachyhypopomus gauderio. The sequence goes on from NC_135219.1 coordinate 7,883,438, forward strand.
GCTTCAGCACAGAGAGACTTGAAGCAATGCAGAAACAAACACTTGTATTCTCATGCACTAAATCTCTATGCGTATACTTGCACAATGTAAAATTACTTGTTCTTTTAACTAAAGGAAACTTAAAAAAAAAAAAAAAAAGATCTAGGATGCTATAAAATTTAGTGTTATTGGAATTTCTCAGATTATTACCAAGTTTTATTCATAAAAATTTTCCCAGCTCCCCAGATAATAATATTATAAAAATAATAATAATACAATTCTATACTGCACCATTACTATGCGAGAATTTTTCTAAGTGGCCAAAGAAAAAACCCGCGTGGATTTACCTCGTCGAATCGGTCGAACACAGCGCCTTCCTGCAGGAAATCGGGGACGTGCTTCTGCCAGTTGAACTCGTATAACTTGGTCATGGCTGCTCATGTGCCTGTGGGGGAGAAGGAGAAGGAGGGAGCGTGAGGTGAGACGCTCCACGGGGGGGCAGGGCACACGGCCCAGGGCTCCTCTAGGAAACACACGCATCAGCCGGGTGCAGCAGTTCGATCCTAACCGACAGCGAAAAGGGCAAAGATGTGAGACAAAGTGAGTAATGTGCCGTGAGGAGCGAGCGAGTGGGATCATCATCGTGCATCTCAACCCCTCCCGTCTCACGCAGCGTCTCCGCAACTTCGGCTTCTCATCAGACAGCCGGCTCGCTGGCCGTGGAGGAAAGGGCCGCGTTCCCGTTGAACAGATTTCCGGAGCCTTGCTCACTGGTTGGGTCTGCAGTATGTGCTCGTCACATTCGTCCATGTTTAAATAATGGCGCCTGGGGCCCCTCGCCACACTCCAAACACACAGACTGCAAACTGCTGGATTTTCACATTAGTTTCTCCATAACTCACTAGGAAAAAGGAACCTTTTTTTTTTTTTTTTTTTGCATCAACAACTTCTCAACATGCCAGAGAGGGGTCATGTGATTTATGATCTGTCGCTTTGCCTGCCGCGTTTCAACACCTTGAATGTTGGCCTTGCGTGAAGCTCAAATTTAAACAGATCCTTATAAGTTTGTGTGAAAGCACTTTGACAAAAGGATTGCTAAATCCGAGAATGAAACCCTTATCTGTGTTTGTGTTGGTCCTGCTCTTATGGTTACAGACTGTGCACCCATGTGTAAATCCTCTGTTGGTAAAACGTGCTTGTGTCTTTCCTCACTAGCATAACCATCACCAGGGCCTGCGGAGTTTCTCCAACAAGTCACATGTGAGCACGGCAACTGAAGCTCTGCGTTCTGGCTGGTGGGGGTGTGCAGGTGGAGCCCCAGGTCTGTGATGTCACAGACGGTGCTCACGACTCACGGGGGGAGGGGGGGGCTTCTCAATCAATAGTTTCTCATCGACAAGTGAGCTAAATGGCAGACTAAAGAGGATCCTCACAGATTTCACCCAGACAGACACGTCACGCATGAGAGCCTAACAAGTGCAGACAGGGGCTTGGTGGGGGGGTATAGTGTGGCCTTCACACACATTAGCATCTGCAGCATCATTGGGGAACATTGGGAAGAGGTTCGTGTCACTCTTACGACAGCAGGAAATCACCAAGTGTTCCAAAGAAAATCCCAAGGATTCCAACGTGGAAGGATGTTAAATGTATAGAAGACACTCAGCATACTGTGCTTACATTTAAACACAAGAAAGGCTGGGGGTTCTACCAGTGGGCAGTCATGGCCTGGTGGTTAGCGAACTGGTCTTGTGACCGGAGGGTCGTGGGTTCGATCCCCAGGCCTGAGTCCATGACTGAGGTGCCCCTGAGCAAGGCCCTTAACCCTCAATTGCTCACTGGTATAAAAATGAGATAAAAATGTAAGTCGCTCTGGATAAGGGTGTCTGCCAAATGCCGTAAATGTAAATGTACCAGTGAGTAAGCTAATACTGGGGCCTATGCTCACAAATGATAAACCGACCAATACGAGGACAAAATCCAAGCATGATGCAGCCGTGAGCCGTGGCCTTTAAACGATCCTCGTTTCCTTTGGCACATTCATGCCGCCCCACGCCACAGCCCCCCGGCTACATGCCGTGTCAAGCCCGTGGCTGGGGAAATACCCAGTCGTCACACCCCCCCAGGGCTCAGCTGTGGAGGCAGCACACCGGGATGTCTGAACACACCCTGCAAACGAGAGCACAACTCCAGCCCTCAAGTGGCGTGCCTACAAGGCTCTCGCACACTCCTGAAGGAGAAGAGCCTGTCAGGCCTGCTGGATACAACAGGATATCAGAAATTCACCCGTAATGGAAGGAGATGGTTTACATTCTGCAGGCTGAGCAGAACCTGGACCTGATAAAAAAAATATATAATAATAATACAATTATAATATTATTTATTCACTATTTATTCTTTTAAATATGACTTCACTATCAAACGCTAGCACTGCTGAAGTAGCATAAAAGGGCTTTTCATAACATTTCACTATGCAGAGAATGTGCAGCCCCAGGGAGGTATGTTTAAACGTCGGACATCAAGTCTCTCAAGAGAATGTGGATTGATTTGGAAATGCAACATAATTGCTGAACTTTGTCCAAAAGGTTTTAATTTCAAATCCAAAAATTCTTTCATCCCTGCTGTGTTTCTACTGGGTAGTTGTCCTTTCTGAAGCCTCGTCCTCACCCTTACAAACAGGAGAACAGTGCAGGAGACGTCTAAGAAACACCTCAGCAGTGAGTTTGACACACTGTACCACTACAGCCACCATCGGTTGTTATACAAAGAATTTAATTTAATGATACGGTGTGGACAGCTTATCCAACAAATTTACTTCCAATTGTAATAAAGTTATTAGTAATAACAATAGTAGCTTTAAAAATCATTATAATGGCTGTAAAAAGCAGTTCTAAAATATATCTGGAGTTTTACTGCAGACAGAATCTTACTGAACGCTAATGACAGTGAGTGACTGTAGCAAAGAGCTGACATCTGAACCGTTGATTAAAACATGAAGCAGTTCAGGTCTCACCCAACACGGTCTCACCCCGACGCGGTCTCACCCCGACGCGGTCTCACCCCGAGCGGCTGTGTGTGAATCCAGAACTGCAGCTCTGGCTACGGCGTCTGCTCATTCTAGACAATAAGCTTCCACTTACAGCCTGGCCTTCGCCATCACTGGTACACTGTATGACAACAGTCCTGCCCTCAAGGCACATGTCCCCAGGGGACAGAGCAAGAGGACACCAGGACACCGCACTGGTGAAGACCGCACTGCTAGTGACTCACACAAGCAGGCTAATATTTGTAGCAATTTAATATTTGGGTAATGAACAATCTATGCTCATAGCAAGCGCCTGATAATATGTGCAAACAACCCCCCCAACCCCTTAAAACCCCAAAGTGTATTAATGACCAACAAGACATTCGAGTCAAGCAGGACAGATTGGACATTGATCTCCATGCACAACTCATAATATGCTTCACACCTAAACGCTGACACTGCCAATACAAGTACACATGCAGACTAACCAGCCATGAGGCCCCTGTGCCTGACCAAAACATTTAAACAGACCTGCCCAAGTGTGAGAAGCCCGGCCCAGACACTTTCGCCTCGCAGTCCCGCGTCTCTGGCTCTGCCGGGTGGCGTCTGAGCGGCGTTGCAGGATGGACACTGGCCAACACGAACCTTTCTTCAGCACTGGACGCGCGATAGCGTGTCTGTTCAGCGCACCAGCAGCTAGCCTGGCATTTAGCCAGGAACACGGCAAACACACACACACCTCCTGCTTCCTCCTCAGAGGGCTTAAACGTCCTCACTTTTCCCAGCCGCAACCTGTTCTAAAGCACACAAACACTGGTACGCGCACACACCTCGTAGATCCTGGGTTAGGCCGCTCTGAATGCCACTGAGGGACAGAGTCACGGAAGCGAACAGCAAACAGACCGACAAAGTCATTTTTTTGCACTCATCAAGCCACAGGGAAAGCAAGAAAGCCTTGTTTACTTTATCAAACTAAATTTACTAGTATTTGTTTGATGGCAACATTCGAGGAAAAAGTCAATAGTCAACCAGTCCTAGACACATTAGAATATGGTCTTATTTGTGTCCTTACTGGTCTAAGAGGGCACACCTGTGCACACAGGCAAACAGGACCTGCTGGGTTTGTAAGGAAGAAGTCAGGCACAAAACGTACAGTATGACGGACTAATTCAGTTACCTCACTGTTAGACATGATGTTGTTAAATGACATTACCGCTAAACCGCATTAGCTTCAACCACATTAACTTAAGGTTAATGTCTCCTGCAATATCACAGTAGCATTGCCTGGGGGGGGGGGGGGGGGGGGGGGGGGGGGGGGGTTGTTGGGTACACCCCACGATGATGTCATGAAGCCTGTGACTAGTGACAAAGTGCACAGCCATCTGGCACACAGCAACAGAAAAGCAGGACAGTTGTGCTCAAACAGTACCCACTTTAAACTCACTTTGCAAAAAATGCCTTTAGCACTTTCTGCATAAAGGCCTCTCCAATCAATGTTCCAATTACTGGCTTCTTCTCAATGAAAGAGAAAGAGAGAGGGAGAGGGAGAGAGAGAGAGAGAAGAGTGAGAGAGACAGGGATGAGGTGAGGAGAGAGGGAGAGAGAGAGAGGGAGGAGGGGGAGAGAGAGACAGAGGAGCGAGAGAGACAGGGAGGAGGCGGGGAGAGGGGGGGGGGGGGGGGGGGGAGACGGGTGATTGGCTGCCGGTAACCTGGGGGAGGTGCTTCAGAGCAAACAGTGTTTTGCACGGATGAAGATCCGGCTTGTGCTGTGCGGAGGCAGCTGGCTGTGTGTGTAGCGCGTGGGTAAAGTCGGGAGGTGGTGTCACACCATCAGCAACAGGGGGACTTGGTCCGCACCGCCATCACAGAGTCCTCTTTCTAGATGGCCCCTATTCATCTCTGTCATGTGAGGTTTGGCTTGACCCCGCTTACAGCTTCATCTCATTATACTTGTCTGCACACTGAGGAACCACACATGGACGGACCCATCTGAGAGCCCGAACGGCATGCTGGGAATGCTACACTTGAGACAGGACTATGTAAACACTGGCAATGCATACTGAACACACAGTACTTCATATGTTGTACGCATGTCTTCAAGTCTGACTAAACTTAGTTCTTAGATCCAATAGAAATGAACATACCTGCATAGTTAGAGGCATGATTGGCTGCAGTAGCCCACAGTGCATAGCTGACAAAAATAAGATTCATTCTTCAATCTCTTCAACACAGACCAAAGCTGATACTTCTGGGGTCACCCGTTTAGAGCTGCAGCATAACTGAGGATTCGCCGATGGGGTCAGGGCTTCATCTTCCATTCTTTTGCGGGCAGCCTTGGAGTGCTGGTGGGGCGGGACGGCTAACGATGCCCATGACTATGACCATGCAGCGTTGGAGCTCGGGGCTGGTGTGTTCAGTGTAGGGCTGATTTGCTGGGGCACCAGGCTATAGATGAACAGGGTGAGGGATCTCACCTCAGCCCACTTTACAGTCACAGCTTGGGGTTCCACCAGGCCAGGTTTGCCCAAACATGGTCAAAAGAAAGAGAGAGAGAGACAGAGACAGAGAGAGAGAGATAGAGAGACAGAGAAAGAGATAGAGAGAAAGAAAAAGAGAGAGAGAGAGAGAGACAGAGACAGCAAGAACAGGGACTATTGTCAGACCTCCTTATACCGCTAACCCAAAACTGCACAGACCAGAATGCACAACTCCAGTTCAGGGGACACATTATAAAGGTCTATGGGGCCTAAAGCCTTTGGACAAAGCAATATTGGGAGTGAGTGTTATTGTGGAAGCTAATAATAGTTTGGAATTTTATGGTGTGTTGAAGCTTTATCTCATTTCTTTCCATCGTTTCCGGGTTGAATGTGAGTGTTTGGGAAGGGAGGGAATCCGTTAGATGAGGAAACAACACATTTGAGAGAGACAGATGTGAGGCAGAAAGAGACAGAGAGAGACTGAAAAACAGACAGACAAGACAGAGACATGGACTGAGAGAAAGAGAATGAATGAGAGACACTATACGTACAACCGAGACCAAAGGAAATCTCCACAATCCACTGAATCATCCCTCTGCCCAAATATGTACCTATAAGGAACGCAAATCATAACCTCCTGCTCCCTGCTCACCCCCCACAGCAGCAGAGTAAGGGAACCTGTTATTCTGAACTGCTGAAATAGAACACTGCCTTATACAGAGGCACGAACGCAGAGGGCAACTGGGGTTGAATTATTCCCCAATTTGTCCAGACTGCGAACTCACAGTCCCCTGAAAACACAAGCAGTTACATCTGGACAAAATCCAGCTGGATAAAATATGACCAAATACCGCCAGACAGGTGAAACATCTAAGGCACTGGGGTATAACTGCTTTGAGTCTGACCATCTGATGTTTTGGACAGTAGAACTTCAATTAATGTCGTGTGCATATGTACATAGCACGCATGCAAATGTTATGAAACAACTTTACAAATACCCAGTAATTTCCTCCCAAATATGCAATCATCACAAAGAGTCCTGATACGACCGCACCAGAAGCTTCTACATCAGAGCCGTGATCCATTGGAGCAGCGGCCCGGGCTTTCTTTACGTTATTAGAGGGAGAAACCCTTTCTTGACAAACAAACACCACACAGATGTTGCTCTGCTCTGACACCATACATCTCCATGGTAACCCTATTCCAGGGAACTGGCAGGCCATAACAGCCGCTGTGCTGAGGCCGTATGACTTACGGTGCGTGACTCCCGATAGCACTTCACAGTCCAAATGAGAGCCCAGTGTGTACAGACGCCTACTCACTCAAGGTCTTTCTTCTCAGCAGAACACTACAACAAAAGAATATGTATCTCCCAAGAGCTTCAGCTCATCTGTGGCAACGTACCAGCATGTGGGTAAAACTGTGGACCAAAATCCATACCCCAACTTTGCAAGTCTTTATGAATTAATAATTAATTAATAATTAGTTCACACGTGTGAATGAATACATCATATATCCCTATTTTTACCACACAGGTATGTGCCACAGTAAACATATTCAGAAAAATATGGCTATGCATATTAATAAGAAACTATATTTTTGGAATGCATTTTTCATATGCACTGGGATATAATAGCACTATCAATAATTACCAGGGTCATTCATCTATTCTATCCATCATCCATCTGTGCCGCCATGACTGTGTCACCAACAGCTGGCTGCCATCCGTCTTATTCCCAGTGAACTCTCATTCGGAGATCTCTCCCCAAACTGACCATTAAAATACTAATACGCGGGTGGGCAGGACTCCCGTCTTTACCGCAGATGCCTCTGAAATGTGTCTGGGTATCGCTATGGGGTTTCAGAGGGGGAGGCTGTAGTGTCCACCGTACCAGACAGGTGCTGCAGTCACGTGAGGGACAGGTCCGGGTCACGTGAGGGACAGGTCCGGGTCACGTGAGGGACAGGTCCAGCGCGGAGGGCTGCAGGAGGCGACGTTCTGCAAACACACAGATAAAAAGCACGTTGAGGAATTACTACCGACAGGACATGAGAGGTCATGGAAGGCTTACGAGGCATAGCAGGCCACAAACAAAGAAAGAAAGAGAAAAAGAAAGAAAGGGAATGAAAGAGAAAGATAAGGAAATAAAAACCACAATGAAAATTTTAAGTTTTTCCACCAATGCAGTGATTGCAGACAGAAAACACATTCAGAAACTCAAATGTGGGATTTCTGAATATCAGCTCAGGACTGAAGCTCAGGGTAATGTCTGCTGCGCTCGTATGGGTTCAGTTGTGCTCACTCTGACCCTATAATATGGCACTACATCCTGTGGTTGTCATTAATCACTGGGGGGTTTTGTACAACACCTTAAACCCAGAGATGTCTTAACAGCTCGCAATATTACAGTTAAAGCAATAAAGTCGAGAAAAAAAAAAAGCTTCAGCAGTTATTGCTCATTCACTTTCAACAAGCCACTCTTCACCCCATTACCCTCCCTAAATCACCCTCCACACACACACGCACACGCGCGCACACACACACACACACACACACACACACACACACACACACACACACACACACACACACACACACACACACACACACACACACACTTTATGACCAGGCAGATGGAATTGACAGACCTGTACAAACACAACTACTCTTTAATTTGCCACATTCAACATATCAAGCGGTTTCACAGAATGAAGCCCTCAGACTGCTCTTCAGAAATCTCCGTTTTGCGCCATAAAAGGTCATTACCACATGCTGCAGGCACGACCCTGGACTAAACTTGGTGGGAATATGGCACTAAGCCACAGCTCATGACCGTCATGGGAAGAGCTTCTCTCTCTCTTGGGACATGTGTATGAAATGAATATCTGATGGCCTCAGCACAGTGCATCACCTGTAATGATTTATGCTATACATATATAAAAACTACACATCCCTGTGCAGTAAACAGACACCACTGATTTTCTAATTTGTATCTGCAATCAAAGATCAAGGCCGATCCAGTTAAATGTCCAGTTCTAAAACCTCCCGGTCCATCCACATGACAGTCAGATCTCCACAACAAGCAGCATTTATTTTTAGACACAAATGCTTTTTTTTCAGGTAACACCATGTGTGGCTACAATTATTCTCCAGATTTGATTGGATGATAAAATGGATATAATCCCTAAATCACATTTCTGACAGACGGGCTGTGTTATGGAAAAATACAACACCATTACCTCCACAAACTGCTTTGTATGTTCCTCCAACACAACTCTCCTAAAAAACCAACTGCTACAACCAGACTTATTACGTACAAATATCAAACACTCCAGAAATAGCGCAGGGTGCAGAAATCATCAGGAACAAAGCAGCTTTAAGAAGCTGTAATTACAGACAGGGTTGTGGGAGGAATTCAAGAGTGAACAGCGTTTTCTGAACCCAGCAGAGGTGTTGACACACCAGCCTTCATATTCACAACTGCTTCGGAGCATATGACGGGAATTACAGGGAGGGCTTCATGTAGCTCCTTCAGATGTGTATTAGTGACGCAGGCTGAGATCATGCTGGTACACTCAGAAAGACGTTATGAGGCACCTTGGGACGTTGCTCACGTAATTTACCTCTGGGGTCCAACAGTAATTAGCGTTTGACCTTCACACAGTGTCACTGCTTCGGACAAGGTGAACGCGAGAGACGGTGAGAGCACAGAGCTCCGAGAACCGTGGAGTTTTCACAGGTACTGTGTGAGGGCCACCGTTAACAGACGCCTAGCTGACTACGAGAGAGAGAGAGAGAGAGTGTGTGTGTGTGTGTGTGTGTGAATGTGTGTGTGTGTGTGAGAGAGAGAGAGAGTGAGAATGAGGAAGAAACCCCACAGCTACACTCCCTGTTCCATGAGAGTAGCCAGGCAGGACAGGGTGTCCGGGGGCCGGTCACACCACCCGTCCCTTGTGCGGCAGAAACAAGATCTGTCACTCACCATCTAATTCCACATCGACGCCTTCTAGAACCTCCTCACCACGGGCCACCGAGCCCCACCCCAGCACACAGCCTAATTAGCAAACTCCATTGGGCAGATGGGAACACGGTGTCCATGGCCAGGGTCAGATCCTGCACTCACTCACACACTCCTTAAACATGATGTAGCTCTGTTAGGACGCCTGTGAAAGGCTGCACTGGGGGGGGGGGGGGGGGAGAAGTGATTACTGGTGAAGAATTAAAGTGCACGATTGTCAGAGATAATAAAATGCATGAGCATGAATGTGTCTAATTGCCCAATGTCTAATCTCGACTCTGGACAGAAAGTTGTAATAGAGTGTGGGGAAAGATCACCTCATGACACAACAGTCACTGCGTTATGGTGCTTTTAGGAAACTAGAACTACTCAAAAGCTTGATTGACGCACGTGATTGGCTGGTCCTGTGGGAACTCTCTTTCCATGCCTCTTAACAAATCAAGCTGATGGGGCTGAGCCAATTAGCAACAGTCTTGTGCTGATGCTATGGCAACCAATTCTGCACAAGTTGTAGGCTTAATGTGATGTCCCCAGAGCTGCGGAGGACAACTCTGATCAAGCGATTGCTGAGGTATCTTGTACATTATGAAATGTATTATTAAACTCTAAAGCAAGTTTTAATCTTTAAACTGTTGGTGAGGAGGTTTTGCTTCTTGTATGTGTCAACACACCCACACTGTCTGAACATCACCCAGCTGTAGGGGGCGCCATAACACTGTGTGAGGTAGTTCCATATCTGTCTTCAGTAGAGCTCCTTACAAAATCTTTACAAGGGCACATATGTTCTAGATACACACTAGAACAATTGTCACAATAACAATGCCATTTGAAAACGGTGGTACCAACAAAGTAGCTACTATGTTGGGAATTGAAGACTGGGTCATAATGTTCCACCTCCATGTATGAATGAGCACTTTTTGAGTTGTTCCAGGGATGGACCTGAATATTACCTGGATAAATATTTCAATAAAAAAATCTTTATTAAAATGCAGTAAGAACTCTATCACAATGTGTAGTGGTTTAGAGAGCCTGCAATTTTGTGAGGCGCGTGTGACGCTAATGAAGGCTTTTGCGCCGGTGCTTGGCCAGTCAAAATTCGTTCCTTTCATCAGAGTTTCACATGTGACCGTTTGACAGGTGACTACACAGCTACAATTACTTTACTCTATATTAAAACAGTGTGATCACAAATACCAAAATAGTCTACCCTGTGGAGTGTGACATGAAGTTTCCAACATATCGGCAGTAACATTAACAAGCAATATGATTAGGCTGCAAGTAATGTTACTGTTGAGGGTATACTGGCCATCTCATGTGGTTTGATTACCTAGACAAAATATGGCAGTTTCCTGATTGGCTAATATAAGTCTTAACCTTCCACATCTGATATAAAGCTGTGAATAATATCCAGCAGCCACTGGTTTGTGATTTTGTGCCATTTTGGAGTCCAAGCACACTGCAATCTTGTTAGATGGCAGCTCTTTAAAATAAAATGATTTAATGCAGCTTAATAATAGCTCCATGTTGCCTACAAATACTTTAATAACTTCAGCACAACATTTTGGTGAATAAATAAGTGTGAACACAGAGAAAGCTGACACCAGGACAGCCTTAGTTCAGATGTAAAGTTAGTTAAGAATATTACATAGGACCAGCCATGTTGATCACGAGACTTTAACCGATCACCTGCTGTGAACATTCAAACCTGCTTTGGAATGGGAGAGATTCACACAGTCTGCTTCCTGCTCAGAAAGCCTTCATCATCATCATCATCATCATCACAACACCTCACATCAGAACAGCTCTCACTTCAGAACACTTACATATATTCCAATGGCTGCTGTGTCGTCCGCGCTAATCAAACTCTATGATCTTGACATCTCACCAGAACTCCAACACATTGGGCACCACAGATCCAGAAGCTCCTCGCTGAGGAGGCACGTTCCGCGTTATGGAACAAAGGTCGACAGTTTAATTGGAAGTGCAAATTATGTTCACATGTAGCAATCCCACCAGTGGTTTGAGGCACGGGGTGAGTGAATCTGAACAGAGGGATGCGTTTCCAATGGGGGGGGGGGGCGGGGGGGGGGGTGGAATTAGAAAGTGCAGATAATAGCTTTTGGTTTGCACTGTTCCTAAGTATTTTTAGACTCACATATGCAGTCCAGGAACAGCATTCGTTTAGCAGACTTCTATGCCACCGGATGGAGGTACATTTTGCCCAGCACATGCTGGGATGAAAGAGGATATTTTGTGTCACTGTTATAAAGGAAAATCTTACCAAATAAAGGACATGAATGAATGAACCACTGTTGTGCTTATTTTTGTGTGTGTTTTAAGAATTCGTCACAAATGTGTATGTTGGAGCCCAGATTCCAAATACAAATTCATCATTACTAACAACACACTACGGCTCTGTAGCACAGCACCACCATTAAAGCCTAACATGAGTGTGCCAGGAGCTAAACGCTAACCCTGAGCTACTCTGGGCTGGCGGTCCATAAACTAGGCAATCATGAAATCCTGAAACACACACTCAAGGATTTACTTTCAGGTGTTTTGGAGGAATAACCAAATAAACAAAACAACAATGATAACCAAAAACAAAACTTTAACTGGTCCTCAAGCTGAGGTGAATGCCTGCTCAATTAGATATACAAAAACTCTCTAGTAACTAATAAAGTCTGATGAGCTGGCCATAAAAGAATTCATTTTGGCACACAGAAGAGTAACACACATAGCCTCCTCAGCCGGGCAGCACACTAAATCTGAGGCTGTAAAACGCGAGCTGCTTTGTCTTCGTGATTAACGCGACCTCATGCAGCGCAGAGAGTGCGTACATCATGCTCGGCAGTGTGACGGCCAACTCGTTTTTCGGAAGCGTCTTAAAATCGGAGGCGGCGATGGCCTTGCTTACTGCTGGCTTGCAAAACGGGGCCTGTCAGGGTGCAGGGCGGAGCTTCAGTTCAACGGCACGGAGGACGAACTCTCTCACGTCTCCGTCAGGCTCGCCTCAGCCGGACCACGAAAAAGGCCACATATAAAACCAACGTTTTGCTGCTGCTGAGCATAGCAAAACAGATTAAATGCGCGTGGGGCAGATTAAACACGCAGAGGACAAGACCTCTCAAACCGCCCCGTCCACCACCTATGTGAGCTCTATTTTTAGCTGGTCCATATGTATCTGTGGCACTGTCCCATGTCCCTGCATATCAACAGTGACGGTGGCCCAAATCCATACACATCACACAGTTCCCACGTCCCACCCTTGTATATAGGAGCGTGATGAATTACTTTGCCAAGCCTACTGATTTCTGGATGACTGTTCAAAAGGCGTAACAGGGTCTTTTCTTTATTTGCTGTTATGTCTAACTGACTCAAACTCTCTCATTCTGATGTCAAACCAGCTTGCTTGGCATCTGTGGGTTACCACCCAAATCACTCGAGTCACACACACACACACACACACACACACACACACACACACACACACACACACACACACACACACACACACACACACACACCAATAAAATGAGATTTTTAAAACTGTCTGCATTCTGAAAGCACTACTAAAAAACAGCACTTTTTAATCATTTATAAAATAATTTTTATTCAATACTGAGGGGAAGAACTTTGATAGATAAGTTCTGAAAATGAGAAATTTCCCCACTCACCAGTGCTGCATGAAGAATGTCAGAGTGAGAACAGCATCTTTTTTCTGTGAACACAAAGATCTGAATCAAGAGAGTATACACTGGAAATGCAATATCGAACAAAGTTAAACACCGTACTCTGTAAAGTAATCAGATGGAAACTAGGGACAGCTTGGTTGGTTTTCAAAGTCAATTTACTTGAAACAACAGCATCAACAGTTACAGATATTAAAAGACACTACAAGGGCGTATTTCTTCCCTGATCTAATCAACGTGATGTATTCTTTCCCTTTGTTTTCATTGGTTTTTATTCACAAATTCATTTCAGTTTTATCAGTCATTTCTACACTTGTAGAAAATCCCTCAAAGTTACAACACTGAAAAAAATATAAGTAAACATTTAGCTTGTCGTGCACCTACTCAAGACCTGTGTACAAACGTTAAGTGAGTATGCATTCACAAATTTGTCACAAAATCACATGATCAAGTACACGTTTTAGAATTTCTTTGATTATGGAAATGCCATAGGTTTTACTTGATGGCATCAAACTCTTGAGGGTCTTGAGGTTTCATTCGAATGTCCTAGATTAAGTTAACTGGGCATGAGTTCTAAATTATGTGGCTGAAATGCCTGATCAACAAACCACAGGTCAGCTGCCCGACAACAGACCCGGTACTGTAACAATAAACAAACATGATCGTAAGATCACTCAAGATCACTCGGCCAATGGTTACAAATTTTACAACAGATTATCTTGCTCTTAACTACTACACCTACATGTAAGTGGATGGAGCAGCGACATACGTCAGAAAACCCCAAATCTGAACATAGTCAGTCCCATGACAGCTCTACCCTCTGTTGGAAAGTCAATAGGCCTATACTCCAAACACCTTTGGAGTTCCTGCGTATACCAGTCTAAATTTGAACACCAAAACTATTCATGTATCATTTCTACCTTTCAGGTTTACTGTGTTCAAACGATACAGGGTGATTACCAAACTAACGTCTAGATTTGCCCAGTCTAAAGTATCTTTAGATAAAGTACCAGATAGAGTAAAGTGCATCTTTTATTGACCCCTCTTGTACGTGTATACATACTTGCATCTGCAGCTACACTGGTGCACATTTACGCCGAACCGAACAGGTGAACCCGAACCCAATTCCAGTCTGTAAGGAGACACGTTGCAGCCAAACCAGCCGAGAAGGGCTTGGGCTTTATTGCTTATATGACATTGCTAAACGTGGACGATCAATTGCGAGTATTGGTACAACGTGAAAACGCACAAATGCACGTTTGGTTTGAGCCGCTTTATCAGGACGCGCGAGACCGCAGGCTCGTCCTGTTCCCGCGGCGCGTGCGGGGGACACCGGTGCAGAGGACAGGGGACCCAACAGCTACACTTCAGTATTTAAGACACAATGACAGCTTTAGCTGCACATTTACACCTGGTTCGGTTCCAGATTTGCATGTGTAGTTTTGCTCTGACTTGATTCTCCTTGTGAAACTGAGTGAAGAAACTACACATCACGCACGTAGCTGCACACAGTGATGCACAAATGCACATCAGGACCGGGCCTACTACTACTATAGTATTAAGTAGTAAAGATTTCTTCTCGTTTGCTAACGTTAAGCATCCAGTGCTGCTTGTCTGTTGGCAATGTGGTGGCTGCTAGTTGACAGGCACCAGGCTAGCTAGCGTACAGGCTAGCGGCCAGCACACTGGACCTTTGCCGAACCGCTGAGATGAACTGGCGCAATGCGAGACAACGAGCTGCTCTTTAAACCGCAGAAACGCCGCACACGTGTTTTGCAAACAACGCATTCTTCACAGCCGCGCGCACAAGTTCCCTTCCCCGTCCCAGTGTGTCGGACACCGCTAGCAAACCTGCAACTACCAGCCGTCTGTAATGGTGCAAAAACACACATGCGCTTTCAGCCTGACCTCTGCCGATGCTGATGGAGTTGAGCGTTCTCGGTGCTTTTCCGAAGCCTCTTCGAACAGTTTGCACTAGACCGATTTCCTCTCACTCAACCTCGGACCTCCCAAGTGGATGCACGCTCTCCAACTAGGACGTTCAAACCAACCGCCTGATCACATGCAGGAAAAAAAACCACACAAGCAAAAATATTTCTCTTACACGAATCAGTCGCTTTGGGCAGTGTAAATCCGGCGGAGAACGATGCTTAAAGGAGGAAGGGCCGGGATCTTCTCCTGTGTGCAGCTGCTGGCCGTGCTCCTCCCGTCTGGCTCCACTCGCCCTCCAGTGGAGAGCCGCGCGCTGCAGTCACACAGACCCTGACGCGCGCGCGTGTGCCGCAGCCGCGCGGTGAAAGGCTGTCGGGGGGGCGCGTGAGTCATCGAGCAGCCCCCCCGCCGCCAGGAGCTGCTAGCGCCTAATGGTCAAGGAGGAGGGTTACGGCTGTGGAGACCAACCGTGCACCGTGCTGTACGCATAAAGTCTGATCTACGCAGCAGTTAGGGTCACTCTGATTCAGGCGTGTGTCGTATTCGTGCATTTTATTACTCTCTGAGACTAAAACAACTACACAGCCTTTGCGATTTATGTTAAAAAGGGTGTAAATGAATACAATAAATATAACGTGTTGGCATGAGGCAGTGTGTGCATGTGAGTGTCTGGTTGTGAGTGCAATTTTTGTTTTAACAGTATGTTGCGTTTATTTATTTTGTCTCTGATGTATGATCTGGTGGGTGAGAGATTGCAGCCAACATAGCAGATGTAATTACAACGCCGTGGGTGTAAAAGTGCCAATATGCAATTAGTTATGGGCAAGCTGAGAAATCAAATACAAACAAACAATTTTTTTCATGAAATACTGTAATAATCACTGTGACCTCAAAGGGATTCTAAATATAAGCATAAGCCTTCCATTATTTAAAATGCTTTGTAATTAATGACACTTCAAGACCTTGCTGAGATGTCTTAGGATTTATCTTTCAAGAAGTATGGAAAACACAACCACCTGTTCATCTTCGTCTTCACAAATATTAGCATATTACCATGAACATGTAAAGACAGGACTAATTAAAGCTCAGACATCTGACACCTCCCTTGACACCTCCCTTGCTTTTTAGGTTGTTGCGGGGATAAACACATTTCTGGTGCTGTAGTATAAAGCGTGACCGTGCTGCTGTTTGGGTAACCTCCAGGGTGACGTACACATGGGCCTCAGCCCTGAGCTCAGCACAGGATTCATTAGTTAACTTGCTGCTTGCTGGAATGTGATAAAGACGACGTGGTGTTGGTTGGCACAGTACAGAGGTACATTTGCTTTCAAATGAAAGCTTCATCTGATTATGACATGCAGAGGTGTGTGTGTGTGTGGCCTTAACATGGAACACGTGTGCAGACAGAAAGAGGAGCTACATGCTTATTCACACAGTCCTTATAATGAATCAGAAGACTGAATTAACACGGGGAAAAAAGGTTAATAAGCCAATTGATGGAGCTGAATGTTTTACCTCCATGCTGTCTTGTTTGTTGTCTTGCTATGAGAGACAGGATGTGAAAACTGAACATTAAGCTTTGCTCTTTTTCACCACACACAACCCACCAACATTCCTCACTGTTACACACTGTTCAGAATCACCCCATCTCCCCACTCACTCTCCAACCAACCATGAAAGGCTGTACGCCGGAAACTGGGCTAACTATGCGCTATTTCCTCCCCTTAGCACACTGATTATTCTTACATAAAAAAGGTACAGGGACAACAGTTGCCACGGAGATGACAGGAGACCCCCCCCCCCCCCCCCCCCCCCCCCCTCATCCTGTGGATGAGACCATGTGGCTCACACTTTGATAGATATCAGTGCAAAAGCCTCCAGCTGTGCAGGGATCACAGCGCCTTTGGCTTTGAATAATTCTCTTTCATGTGTTCTTGGTGTCTCTCCACATCCATTTGCGCCGTCCCTCATGTTCACACTGCTGTTCTCTCCCGTGATCGTTGCTCGTCTTTCTCTGTTTACGTCAGCCCTCTCCTACATCATCAGTAACAGGCACTCAGATTAGGAGTTCAGGACATGATTATAATTACACCTCACATAAAAGACTCGCTACAGCCAATTATGTGTTTCTAATTTCTAGGACGAGAAAGTTCCTGGCCTTATAGATGTACGGCACCTGAAGAGAAAGTTAAAACCCTGTCTTCAAAATGTCTTCCAAAAATTACGCCTTCCTCTGCTTGACGAAGTAAAGCTTATAAACACAGTAGGACAATAGTTGAGATTACAAGCAATGAGCCATGTCGGATATTTATGGTCCAAACATACCAGATAAGCTTTTTCACTTCAAAGCTGACAAAGCAATCTGAAGAATGGTGCTATTATTTACTGTTAATGGGAAACTCCTCTTTAAGCTTATCAAGGTCAGTTGGTAGGGCTCCAGGACGATCTTATTAAAACTTGGTGTAACAAATGGATATGCACTGTAGCATCCGCAGACTTGCAGCTAACGGTACAGACCATGTACGCACATCTCCCAACATGATCTGAGCTGATTTCGAGGACATCAGAGGACCTCTGGATGTGAATGACTGGGTAGTGTTGTTCAAAGTTTTATCAGTCTTTAATAAATAATTTAAGTAATGAATTAATACCTAACCATAATCAAATCTAAAATTGTGATTATGTTTGGGAGTAGCTTAGTCTGGTATCTTACATTGTTCCCCATTTTCAATTAATGCACTCACAACAACTAATAATCATACAGCCATAGGCCTACATATAGAATTAACAGACTTTATTCACGAGCATTTGTCTTTCATTTTTGTCCTAATGTTTTTCTGGTCACATTTTCCTTAATGACCCCTTAAGCCCACATACACCTAGTACCTTTGTGCCTAAGAAGAAAGACAATCAACACAGACAACATTAAATCGGCCACTAGAGAATATTGAACATTACCCTCAAATGCTGGTAATCACAAACGTTACTCAGTAGTACTATTGTATTAAAAGTGCACACTGTCTATTCATTAAAAGACATACAGACAAACAACAGCACATATTCCACAATGACTAGTTTACACACAGATACATTTCACACATTTGACAGGCCATATCAAAAGGCACAGAACTTACATCATGGCAATAATCTCTCAAAAAATAGAAATCAATGCTTATTACTGTACATTTATTCCATTGATGTTGCTAAACCAACAGTCTTCTCTTGGACCTCTGTCATGCTAAATAGTAATCATGCACAAAACACTAAATGAAACACTGAAATGACATTTAAAACAGTGACTGCATTTCTGTGACTTAGTTACTAATGGTGATGTTTCTTTCCATATATTTATCTGGTAATCACAACCAAGAGCTTTTGAAAATGCAACATTGGTTGCAACAAATGAATTTTGTCCACTAATCATTACAAACAGAAAAGCAAACTTAATCTACTTTTGGATGTGGTAAGTATGTGTTTAATCCATCCAGTTAGGGTGTTAGGAAACATATTAAGACATATTTGAAGTTTCACAGTTTAAAGTTTTCTGTATATACCTACACTGGACATTAACAGCCTCCTCATATGCATGTAGGCTCTGTCGTAGAATTGGTAGCATTCTAGATATTAATATTAGATATCATCGTGGGTGGTAGACATCAACATGCTAAATCCATCACACCAATCTGTGTTGTTCATCTGAAGTTGTTGTCAGCATATTTAACGCAGATAGCTGCCACTCAAAGCCAAACAACTGCCATTCACATAGCCATAACTAGCCAAGTCATTTAATCTATGATTTAAAGCATAGATTAAACGAATACTAAATCTTAGACCAATACCTTTCTTTCTTTATTCTAATGATGATACTGGCAATTAATTTTGTAAATGGTTTTCCATAGGACATACACATTAGCATTAATTGCTGTTACATTAAAAAAGTGATTTTAGCCTGGAATACATTCTATGGACAAACAATGTCCATTGTCAGGTGATTATTTATTTATTTATTTACAAAAGTGCTTTGTAAGATCAATATAACTTACACAACAAGCTCCAGTAAAACTACTAGTTTCTCTCTCTGTTTCTCTCTCCTTCTGTGTCTGTCTCTGTCTCTGTCTCTCTCTCTCTCTCTCTCACACACACACACACACACACACACACACACACACACACACACACACACACACACACACACCTTCTGCCTTCCCTCAATCAAATCATATTTTTAAAATCTTTGTTTGGCACACTCTTACCACCTAGAGGACTTTTTTTCTGAGATCAGATCTGATTAGATCTTTCAACACAGTCGGGTCCTTTATATTTTTATATATGTTTTCCTTGATAATTATTAGTTTTTCATATTTCAAGATTGCCACAGTTGGGACTATCAGACACAGTCAGAGATATAGAATAGCATTTAGCATGCATCTCAAAGATCTGAACTCTAATCTTATCTCTGCCAGACCAATGACAAATCATTAGCAGGAATACGTTTGCTAAAACCTTGTTCATTTTCTGCTAAAACAAAACATCAAAGTTTTCTTTGTGCTGTTTTTAGAACCACTAAGGACACGAGTAAGGACACGAGTTAGTGTTTTCCTCAGTTCTTCCAATGTGCTCATTAACATATCAAGGGTATTTCTATTCATTTATAGATGACATAATATAATAATTAAACTTATGCTGTTTTGTGTTTTGCTTCTGTGCTCCATAAGTTACATTTACAAGTGTACACAAACACACAGTTGTATGACTTACCCTCTGCTGGGTAATGTTAACTAAGTGTACAATTAGCTACATTTAAATTTAGAAAAACAAAGGAAGGAAGAAAAAACAAACAACCCCCACACACACATTTCAAAAACACAACATGTAATCTAAGACAGACAGTAATATAGATATAGATAGATATCTAAGTGATAGATATCTAAGTGATGAGGCCAATCTGGTAGCCTTCTCTGAATACAAAGGAAAACTGTAACGCTCATGGGTCTACATGGGAAGACTTGCTTGCCCTGCAAATAACTTCACAGGCTAAATGAACTGCTAAACAATGAAAACAATGTAATCCCTGGTTCTAAACTTAAACCAAAACAGAAGCAGCATAATCACGTTTTAAGAATGAAATGAGATCTGTGATAATTTTATAACTGCAATTTCAATAAAAAGAAGATATCTTCAGTATTCTTGCTGTTTTAAACATTAAAATTCAAGTAAATCATCTCTTCAACATCAACAAATTCTAAAGATGCTGGGAATAACAGGTGCACATCAAGTAAACTTAAACATCAGAAACACAAATATTACAAAATATATTCACACAGCATCACCATAGTTAAAACGTGAAGGCCAGAGTGTAGCTATAGGGGTGTATCAAACACCTTCTCCGACGGGTCCTCCTCCAACTCCTCCTCTGATTGGACGGTTTTGTGGTTGGTTTTCTCAGCACTGCTGGTCATGCTACGACCGCTCTGCTTTCTCCCCTCGCTTGCTTTGCCTTTAGCAGTTTCCTGTACAAACTCCTGGATTTCCACTGGAAGTCGCCGGAACTTGTCCTGGTATTCCTGGTCCAGTTCGCTTTGAAGCTGCAGAAGCAACCAGAAAGGGATTTGATCTTAAGCTCTAAACATCTCTCATATGATCCTCATCTCCCAGTGCAGCCTAATCCTAATCTGTCTGTTTGTCACAATGCACATGAGGTTTATCACGGAGAATAACTCATGCTGAATGATTTTTCAGCCTCTCCAAAAAAAAAGTTAATTGCAATATGATGTAAGATATTTAAAGGCTTGAAAACCCCAGCTGAAAGAGTTCTGAGAGCCCCGGAAGCTGACCTGCACAGAGCCGAGAGGGCAATGGAAGTGAAACTGAACTGAAATGCTAGTTGTCTCAATTAATCTATGCTGCCTCTCTCAGCTCTCCTAATTCAGCGCAGCAGAATCTGTTTTTCTCCCAGGCATAGACTCCCCTAATGATTAAAGATGACGGAATTGTATTCATTCTGACCCAATAATTGCTTTAATGCTTATTTGACTAGTTAACTACCCTGCTAAGTCTTCTGGGAGCGTTGTAATTAAAGAAAAGCACCAAAGATGAATTGTGTCAAAGGCAACGACTGTGAAACACACTCGGTGTTCATTTTTGGCCGAGCGAAACATCTCCGACTGCCTCCTGTATTTTAGCTTACGATGCATGATGCTCAAAAAATCTTTTATTTAGTTTGAGTCTATATCGCACATCGTCTACGCTCCATCGTGTGCTGCGGCAAGACGCCCACGGGGACTCCACGGTTCCTATGACAGCTAATAGGCGGGAGACAGCATGTGGTCTCTCCACACAGGACCCTCCGTGGCCGAGGTCACCTTGCAGGAATTCACACTCTCATGCAGCTGACGGTGACATGGCACGGCCAGATGGCTGAAGACGGAGGTGATGTGACCATTCGGCGCTAAGCGCGACCTACTTAGGGGAAGGACATCTGTTACCCCCCTGCCAGCCCAGGCACAAAGGCCCACGGATTATAACTGCCACCTCGCCTCGTATGCCCACTGCTCAGCACGTGAGCGTGTGCACACAGTGTGAGGGAGGTGGGGCAGGAGAAGCTTGAAGTGTCCTCAGGGGCACCTGACTGCGTCTGACAGTAAAGCCGCAGAACCTGTGGGCAGGTACAGCAGGGCTGTCTACGGCAGGGCTGTCTACGACAGGGCACAGGGCTGTCTACGGCAGGGCTGTCTACGGGAGAGAGCACGGCTGTCTACGGCAGGGCTGTCTACGGCAGGGCACAGGGCTGTCTACGGCAGGGGACAGGGCTGTCTACGGCAGGGCACAGGGCTGTCTACGGCAGGGCGCGTGTATGGCAGGGCGCGTGTGTGCTGAGCGAGAGTGCACATGCCACCTCTTTATCACCCGGGGGTGAGTGTGACAGCAGAGGTAATTAAAAGTCAAGGGGAAGGTAAAAGTGTGGCTAGGTGGGGGTTTCTCGGGTCAGGGCAGGTTACGGTCAGCTGTCGAGAGCAGCACCTCATCTTGGTTGTCCCTCCTGCCTCAGGTGTCTGCTCCTTCAGCTCCGTTCTGCTACCGTTCTCTCTCTCCAACACGGTTACGTACGTTTCTGCTACCGTTCTCTCCCTCCAACACGGTTATGTACGTTTCTGCTACCGTTCTCTCTCTCCAACACGGTTATGTACGTTTCTGCTACCGTTTTCTCCCTCCAACACGGTTACGTACGTTTCTGCTACCGTTCTCTCCCTCCAACACGGTTATGTACGTTTCTGCTACCGTTCTCTCCCTCCAACACGGTTACGTACGTTTCTGCTACCGTTCTCTCCCTCCAACATGGTTATGTACGTTTCTAGCTTTTTGTTCCCCTTTTTTTTGCCAGCCTCTCCCAATTGACAAACTTTCAACAAATAAAGTCCAACAATGTGCTGAGACCATAATAACACAGTAGGGCATCCACTGCATCAGAGTTACAATATGGCGTAAAGAACAAAATCTGGGCAAACTGATCACTGAGACGACTTTTTTTGTCCTAGAAGCAAAGCAATATTGATTCTGTAATGACAGCAGTAATGACAGCAGTAATGACAGCGGTAATGACAGAGAGGCCGCGCTCTACCCCGCTTACTGATGAAAACAAAACATTGACTTGCCTCTGAATGAAACACTGATACAGTTCATATCTCAGGAATGAAGTAAAATGTATCTTATGATTTGTATGGACAATAGAACATGTCTTATAATAACAAGCTTCTGTTCTTTATAAACACAAGGCTCTGATTTGATTGGATTGGAAAAACATATCTAAGAGAAAAATGAACATATTATGGCTATTTATGAGGGTTTCAGTAATCCAATCAGATTACACAAGGAATCCAAGAAGTGTGCGGTGGACACGTTGGCCTAGCCAGTGGAGGTTTACGCCATGACTGAGGTCCTAGGCTGCAAAACACAAGCCGCAGGACACACCTACTGTCCCACAGGACACACCTACTGTCCCCGGTGGAAACCAAAATAATAATTACTCAGATGGAAGTCAAGAAACTGAAATTCCAGAAGGGTTAAAATATCAAATATGGTGTCTGACTACAGAAAAAATACATCCCATAAATGAGGCTCTAGACTAGAGTCTGCTAAACACAGGTTACCAGTACTGGCCTCCAGACTTCAGAGATACAGGGGAAAAGCAGTAGAAAATAGAGCAAATGCCCTCTTTGCCAAAGAAGCATCCAGAAGTGTTCTGTCAGTTAAGGTGCAATAAAACCCTGAGTGTGGATCCACCCACAGCTGAAACAGAACATATTGGATGAGCGTATGGGCAAATGAATCACCTGCTCTCTCCGAATACTGCGCCACAGTCTCCCAGAGCAGGAGCCAGTCAGCATTTCAAAAGCAGTCACATAGAACTAGGCAGAACACGACCCTGCCAGACCTCATCGTAAATGAAGAACCAGAAGCCCACTCAGAAACAACTGCCCAGGAAACTATTAAGGATGGTACATACCAAAGATATGCATCACTGGATCTCCACTGCTGCTCCCTTCTGGCCTGGTTTCTCTCGGCCAGCTCATCAATATGAGAGGAACAGATTGGAGTGGAGCTTCCATCCACCTTCTGTACATGGAGCATCTTAAGCAGTAGAAAGGGACTTTGACTCATTGGTCCAACTGACCAGAAGAGAGTGAACTGAACTATCACAAGGCCTGTAACAGACCTGGAAAACGGCTGCAAAAATACCTGGGGATTCTCCAATCATTTGGGAACTGTGAGTCAGAAATGAAAAGGACATCTGTGTACCTCCACCGAGTAAGACAAGCCCTCAAGAACCAACATGATCAAACATAAACATGTAGACACTGCCAATCAACAGTTACCTAACAAGCGTAATCAGATGGCCAAGAGAAGACCTGGAAGCTGCTGGACCTCATGGGGCACACCACCAAAGACTAGAAACCTCCTCACATTGCATGGGGCACACCACCCAAGACTAGAAACCTCCTCACAATGGATGGGGCACACCACCCAAGACTAGAAACCTCCTCACAATGGATGGGGCACACCACCCAAGACAAGAAACCTCCTCACAATGGATGGGGCACACCACCCAAGACTAGAAACCTCCTCACAATGGATGGGGCACACCACCCAAGACTAGAAACCTCCTCACAATGGATGGGTCACACCACCCAAGACTAGAAACCTCCTCACAATGGATGGGTCACACCACCCAAGACTAGAAACCTCCTCACATTGCATGGGGCACACCACCCAAGACTAGAAACCTCCTCACATTGCATGGGGCACTCCACCCAAGACTAGAAACCTCCTCACATTGCATGGGGCACTCCACCCAAGACTAGAAACCTCCTCACAATGGATGGGGCACTCCACCCAAGACTAGAAACCTCCTCACAATGGATGGGGCACTCCACCCAAGACTAGAAACCTCCTCACATTGCATGGGGCACACCACCCAAGACTAGAAACCTCCTCACAATGGATGGGGCACTCCACCCAAGACTAGAAACCTCCTCACAATGGATGGGGCACACCACCCAAGACTAGAAACCTCCTCACATTGCATGGGGCACTCCACCCAAGACTAGAAACCTCCTCACAATGGATGGGGCACTCCACCCAAGACTAGAAACCTCCTCACAATGGATGGGGCACACCACCCAAGACTAGAAACCTCCTCACATTGCATGGGGCACTCCACCCAAGACTAGAAACCTCCTCACAATGGATGGGGCACTCCACCCAAGACTAGAAACCTCCTCACAATGGATGGGGCACTCCACCCAAGACTAGAAACCTCCTCACAATGGATGGGGCACTCCACCCAAGACTAGAAACCTCCTCACAATGGATGGGGCACTCCACCCAAGACTAGAAACCTCCTCACATTGCATGGGGCACACCACCCAAGACTAGAAACCTCCTCACAATGGATGGGGCACTCCACCCAAGACTAGAAACCTCTGAATGTTGGCTCTTTTTATCCACTTTTTAACCAGATGTGCTGGCCTGTTTCACAACATGACATCTGGTAAAACAATAATAACAAACAGTTAATAATACAGTTGATTTGGCTGCTATTTATTACATTTTATATTAATTCATTTCATTATTTTCATGTTCTCTCATTATTACATGAAATTTTCTGTTTCAACTGACCAGATTGAAATGTGTTACTCATACTTCCTTGTGATTTAAAGAAGCGGTTCAGACATGCACTAAGTTGCTAGCTAACCAATGCATCCATGCAGCCATTACGTAAACACAGAGCACACAGGCCACCTGCTCCATATTTACAGAACCCCCCCGATGAGCCTATGCATAAACGAGGCTTCCGTCTGAACCAATGAGCTTTGACAGGCGGATATATTTAGTAAAGATTAGATTATCTGTTGCTCTGTTGAACAACAACAACAACAACAAAAACACCTCTCAGACTTGAAGTGATGATTGCACTTGACTCTGTGTTGATCCTCATTTGTAGTTTTTGACAAGCACCAATCCTTGTGTTTGCCATTTTATTGCTACAAATAATCACAAAGGAGCAATAAAGGATATGGACATTAAAGATAATCCAGCAGTCCGCATGTCATTAATCACATCTAGTGTTCTTTCCTGTGATATGAAATTTCTTCAAGCCATTCCCATAGGCCTAAAGTCTAGCTAATGCCCATACCAGCACATCAAACATTATAACTGCTGTAAATCAGGGTCCAGCGCTATTATCCCGACAGCACCCTCTAAACTGCAAGATATGTGTAAAGAGACAACACTGAGTCAGTGGGGTGTTGCGCTGTGGACTGGGTGCACTGGGTGCACTGGGTGGACCAATTTAACTGGCTCACCTCAAGTGATCTGGAGTGATGCAAGCCTGACACAGTCTCGATTCCACTCCCTCTCGATTAGAGGATGTTAAATATGTCTTCCCTCAAAAGACTTGTCATCTGTCAACTAACCAGACTCAGATCCAATTCCTCTGCTCTCTTAAAATACTTCAGGCGGCAGCTGACCTTCTTCAACATCTGTCCTAATTCTACGATACCTTCATGTGAAGAGTGACTCCTCTTGGCTAGGCTCAAATGAAGATCAGTTCACTGCTGTATTTCACCTGGCTGCACTGACAGAAGACTTTTCACTGCTAAATTCTCAATATAGAGAATGATTATCAACAGCTAAGATCCTACAGCAACCATGCAAACATTTCCCAAACATTTCCCAGCTGATTTCAGCAAACCATCCAAGTTGCAAAGTACCTAATTTATATACTTAATACATGCAAGACACTATCAAAAACTCAGGTCCTGTCACTCCATTCCAAAAAGAAGTGATGATATATCTGGAGAAAGTCTTCATAATTTACTTTTATTCCATGTTCATAGACTTCCTTTCTGTTTTTGCTTCTTTACACAAGGATTATCCTCCAGTCTCATTAACCCCAACACCCAAGTGGTCCACGTGCATAACGCTCCAGCTATATTGATCCGGCACCGTCCAAGGACATCCAAACATAACCCCAGAAGACCGAGCTGTAAAAACGTTTGCTGACATGGAGATAAGCATGGCACCTCAGTCTGGGGGAACCTCCCTCTGTCTGGTCATCCCGCCTTTCAAATGAAGACTGATGTTTGAGGTGCAGCCGAAAGTATTCTCTACAGCCCAGCCCCATCCTCCTCAGCAAGGGGACGAGAGCCCAGTATTTCTGGACCCGCTCACCCGCCGTGGGCGTGCCAAACCGTCCCTGCCGGTCAGCGCCAGCAGCAGGTGTTTCTTTGGGCTCCGCCGGGTTCCATTGAGTGACAATGGATCCCCTGGTTTGAGAGCGTGCAGCGTGCGTTATTAACGCTCTCCGACCGAGCGGCCCACACGAGACGGTACCGACCGGCACCCCACGGCCGCCCCGGTGCTGAAGACCTTCGCTGTGGGCACGGGGGGGGGGGGGGGGGGGGGGTCAGCGTGGCCTGCAGACACCGTGCAGAGCCTCTGCCAGGTTCTCCAGCCCGTTTCTGGGAGCGGGACCAAATGTGCCGGGTCCGGTTGAGGCACAAGCTGGTCTGCTTCCGCGTCTGCGCCGAGGCAGACCCCTCCATCTGTCTCCTCTTCCTGCTGTCTAGCAATGAAGAGGCATGTTCTGCATGCCTGGGGCCTCCGCTGTTTAATAATACCTCTCATCACTCTCCCGACGCACACTTCTCCCTCTTCTCCTCTCTTTCCTCCCCTCCTGTCTCTGCCCATTCTAGGTTGAGCAAATCTCTTTCTCTCTGCACTTTGCCCATGCTAGAGCGCCCCACTCCAAATCAGCGTATTAGACTTTGGCTGTGTGCTGGGTTGAGTATGTCACTCTGTATATCTGCACCATATCGTATCTGAGCTGCACTACATAGATATTAGGCCACAGGCTTGTGGGGCTGCATGTGTATCCTGGGCCTTCACACATGTCAGGCTGCATCTAGGTGATGCTCTGTGATTATATGTTGGGCTGTAGCTGTATGCTCTCCTGTATTGGATTGGACTGTCTCTGTGTCATGTACCTTTTCGTGATTTTGACTGTGTTGTGCTGTATCAGTGGGACTCTTTATTTGTGTGCTGAACTGTCTCTGTATGTTGGGCTGTATCAATGTGTAGATCCACTGTATATGTTTCACATATATTCATATAATTCAGTGTAGCTCATGTATGTGTATTCTGGGGTTATCTGTGCTGAGCTAGCTCTGTGTTAGGAATCTAGGTTTCAGGTTGTATATCTGTGCTGAGCTAGCTCTGTGTTAGATTGTATATCTGTGCTGGGCTAGCTCTGTGTTAGGTTGTATATCTGTGCTGGGCTAGCGCTGTGTTAGGTTGTATATCTGTGCTGGGCTAGCGCTGTGTTAGGTTGTATATCTGTGCTGGGCTAGCGCTGTGTTAGGTTGTATATCTGTGCTGGGCTAGCGCTGTGTTAGGTTGTATATCTGTGCTGGGCTAGCTCTGTGTTAGGTTGTATATCTGTGCTGGGCTAGTGCTGTGTTAGGCTGTATATCTGTGCTGGGCTAGCGCTGTGTTAGGTTGTATATCTGTGCTGGGCTAGCGCTGTGTTAGGTTGTATATCTGTGCTGGGCTAGCGCTGTGTTAGGTTGTATATCTGTGCTGGGCTAGCTCTGTGTTAGGTTGTATATCTGTGCTGGGCTAGTGCTGTGTTAGGCTGTATATCTGTGCTGGGCTGTGGCATAAGGACCTTGTAGCAGCCAGACTATTCAGAGGGGTGGGGTTAGGGGATAGGGATGAGCGTTGCCATGGAGATGGCATACAGCTCCTGTTTGTGAAGTTTCAACCATTTTCTGCCTCAGGCTTGCGTAATGGATGAAAATTCATGCCACTGTCCGAGATCAGCTCACTGCACTGGGAGACCCATTGGGGGGGGGGGGGGGGGGGGGGGGGGGGGGGGGGGGGGGGGGATACACAGAATACACAGAATACAGCGGAAAAGCACAGAATACCTTCTAAACTAAAACTAAAGACCAAACTAAAAACCTTCATTTGGGTGTTTGAGGAAATGGTATCGAAGACTTGAACAGAAATAACGCATCAATAATTGAATTTGAAATACACAAATCCCACAGCATTTTGTAAATTACACTGATGAAACATCCGGATGTTGATTAGTGAAGTCCGGGCATGGTAATTGCTTTCCAGCCAATTGTGATAACATAAGGAGGATTTATGTCAGCTGCCTGAAACTGATCAGAGACCTTAAGCTGTACCCACTGACCAGCTTCAGCTGCAAGTACCAGGTGGGCCATGGGCTTTTTAAAATGAGGATCAATACAATGGTCTTATTTAAATGAGGCTCAAAATGTCCCACTGAGCAGCATGTGGTCATCACGGACTCCGAGTGCTTCTAAAAGTCGACGCTGGCGAGACACCACGGTACGCAGTGGCCACTTCTGATTGGAACGTTAACAGGAAGTTGACACCTGCGCGCTGCACACACACTGAGGTGTGATGGCCGCCCGTGTCCAGCCCTGACATTGCCCTCCGCGCTGTGATGCCCGTGTACTGGCACCAATCGGATGAGGGAACGCCAGCTTCATCTCAGAAAGCTTTCCAAGTACTCCGAGAAACATGGTGAGAGGTGGAAATTTGCCTGCAATTGCTCTCTCTCTCTCTCTCTCTCTCTTTCTTTCTCTCTCTCTCTCTCCATCCATCCTTTCCTCTTCTTTCTCCTGTCCACCCGCTTTTCTTCATGATCTTTAAGCGAGCAGAGTCCAGAGACCTTCTTCAGCAGGTCTCCAAAGACCCAGGGATGGTTATAGCTGTCCATTAGTGGCTGCATCGAGGCGTGAAAATGGGTCAGGACTGCTCTCTCTCTCTCTCTCTTACACACACACACACACACACACACACACACACACACACACACACACACACACACACACACACACACACACACACACACACACACACACACACACACACACACTTACTCTTGGATATTAGCTTTGCCCTGGTTACTTTCACTCACCACTTACTCTGCCTGCTGATGTAGGGTTCAAACACAAATAAACAGCTGAATCTGTCTGACCTGCTTTTCAATGGGGGAGATATTTTTTCCACACTGAGGTATCTGCTAAAGATATCTGGCATGCGCACACGAGACCAGGGGACACAGGTTCTCACGATGCCAAGCGTGACACCGTTCACAACGTGAATGAGGTCATGTGCATCAAGCGTACGGAGGGACCACTTGCTGGAGGAAGATCTCTGGAAATAAGTGAACAATGGTCATTTTAATTTTCTGGGGTTTACAATTTAAATTGGAACAATGTCATTGTGAAACCACTTGCTTAGCGGGAAACATCTAATAAAACCACCTCTGGTGAGCAGTAATGATCAAACTCCAGATATATATTTATATAGTTAAGGTGAGTGGACATAGCTGTCAGGTATCACAAGAAGAATGATCATACACACACCTCTATCTAACTAGATCTACACACCTCTATCTAACTAGATCTACACACCTCTATCTAACTAGATCTACACACCTCCATCTAACTAGATCCACACACCTCCATCCAACTGGATCCACACACCTCCATCCAACTGGATCCACACACCTCCATCCAACTGGATCCACACACCTCCATCCAACTGGATCCGCACACCTCCATCCAACTGGATCCACACACCTCCATCCAACTGGATCCACACACCTCCATCCAACTAGATCCACACACCTCCATCCAACTAGATACACACACCTCCATCCAACTGGATCCACACACCTCCATCCAACTGGATCCACACACCTCCATCCAACTGGATCCACACACCTCCATCCAACTGGATCCACACACCTCCATCCAACTGGATCCGCACACCTCCATCCAACTGGATCCGCACACCTCCATCCAACTAGATCCACACACCTCCATCCAACTAGATCCACACACCTCCATTAAATGTAGGCCCAATATACCTCCATCCAATGCAGGCCCGATATAGATGTAAGCAGCTAAAATGTGGACTGAACCTGTCAAGACAGTAGGCTGACAAAAGGAACTTACAGGAGCAGCACTGCTTCTGGTCCACAAAGTGCCATTCTCTGTGCTGTGGCGCCCTCTAGTGCTGAGTGTAGGAGCTGCTGGTCCTCAACTCATTTGCTACTGCGTTTACCCACTGTGATTATTTTATGCTACGCATGAGTACAAAGCGAAGCATTAGCAGAAGACTCTGCAATTACACTGCAAACCAAACAGAATGGGGTTGCCAACTTGGTCATCAAGCCCTTTGTGCTGCTAGCGTAACAGGACATCACTACACATTCTGCTGAGATGAATCTCATTTGCATATGTCTGACAGAACTGTAGGCTGAAGGCTATTCAGCAATATAAATGAGGCCATAAGTCGATATTAGACTTATGTCTTATTTTATATGTGCCTTATTATCTATATCTTAGACATATATAAAAAAAAGTCACGCTTATATATATCTTAGAAATATATAAAACAAGATTCACTTATATATCTCAGAAATATATAAAATAAGATTCACTTACATATCTTAGAAATATATAAAATAAAACTCACTAATATCTTAGAAATATATAAAATAAGATTCACTTATATACCTTAGAAATATATAAAATAAAATTCACTTATATATCTTAGAAAAATAAGCACTGGACACTTAAGTATGCTACTACACAAGCACGCGTCAGCTGTCTGGTAATAACATGACTTCAGCAGGAATGAATAAGAAACGCTCTGTTACCAACAGTGAGATTTACTACCTCATACAGTAGCCACTGAAGGACCATTACATGTTATTAACCAGGGTTCTCTAGGTGTGTTTGATGCCAAGCATCATACAATGGTTTTCTAAAAGAACCTGGTGCTTGCACTGCCGGATTAACAATATGTTCATATGGGCTAAGCTGTTGGGAGGTGCTTTAGTTATAGCGTATATCATTAACTCCAGCAGAAAGGACACTGGAGCTGAGCTTAAGAAGCTGTGTGTAGGTGGACACCATTGCTTTCAGTCACAGAGCTTTGATTTATTCTGGATGCCAGAAAAGTGCTTACCTTCAACATCCTGCAATCTGTCCTCCTAGAATAACATTGAAAATGTGGTGACACACACAATCACTACCCACGTGTGATTCAACACACAAGTGCGAAGCGATGTGATGTGGGTCTCGTGTGTGTGCGTGGTGGTGTGTGTTTCATGCGTGTGCGTGGTGGTGTGGGTCTCGTGCGTGTGTGTGGTGGTGTGGGTCTCGTGCGTGTGCGTGGTGGTGTGGGTCTCGTGCGTGTGAATGATGGTGTGGGTCTTGTGCGTGTGAATGATGGTGTGGGTCTCTTGCGTGTGCAGGGTGGTGTGGGTCTCGTGCGTGTGTGGTGGTGTGGGTCTCGTGCGT
Source organism: Brachyhypopomus gauderio (assembly GCF_052324685.1). Classification (NCBI taxonomy): domain Eukaryota; kingdom Metazoa; phylum Chordata; class Actinopteri; order Gymnotiformes; family Hypopomidae; genus Brachyhypopomus; species Brachyhypopomus gauderio. The sequence continues at coordinate 7,915,471 of NC_135219.1, forward strand.
GTGCGTGGTGGAGTGGGTCTCGTGCGTGTGCGTGGTGGTGTGGGTCTCTCGTGTGTGGTGGTGTGGGTCTCGTGCGTGTGCGTGGTGGTGTGGGTCTCGTGCGTGTGCGTGGTGGTGTGGGTCTCTCATGCGTGTGCGTGGTGGTGTGGGTCTCTCGTGCGTGTGCGTGGTGGTGTGGGTTTCATGCGTGTGCGTGGTGGAGTGGGTCTCGTGCGTGTGCGTGGTGGTGTGGGTCTCCCGTACCTTCGGTTTCTCATCCACGATTTGCTGCCGTGTGACCTTGTGCATCTCCAGAATTTTCTCATGCCGTTTGCTTTGAGCGTCTTCCAGCTTTAAAGAGACATGTTCAGACAGTCCACGACTGGTATCTAAACACATTAAACTGCTACATTTCAAACAGGTTTTTAAAGGAATTTTCTATTTTTTCACTCTGTGGGTGCTTCTTACCCTTTTGATGTACTGTACAACTTCATTAACATGGGATCTGTTGATCTCCAACTTCTCTCTATAAGGCAAAAGGAAGTTTTGAGATGCTTTGTTTTCAAAAGCACATCAAATAAAAACATATAACCTATATACTTATGAACATATAAACATCAAACATATTCTATATGGACATCAGGCATACAGTATACATATGACCAGGTACTAACAAAAGGCCATCCGGCCTCCTGGTGAATTTAGACTTCAACAGCAGCCACCACTCTTGACTCATTCCCCTCCAGCTCAACATGAAGCCGGTCCTAATGTACATCCCTGCTGCACTAATAACAAAAACATCAGGACGAAGTCAGCTCAGTTGATAAATCACCGGCAGCTTTGGCAAAGCACTCCAGCACCTTGAATCTGAACTAAAACCTCCATGTCCAGCGACTGAAAATGGCCACATACAGGCCTTACAGCATGCATCAGTGCCCTGCCTCCTGGCACTCACTGGAGCACCTGGTCCATATGGGGAATGTGTTTCAAAAGGCTGATATTTGATGTGGTTTAACTTGCTTTCTGTACTGTAAGCTCACTTTGTTTAAAACTGACATTCTGAACTTTTAACCTCATATTCACTGCTCCATTTCAAATCCAATGCTGGAATACAGAGCAAAAATGTGTCACTGTTCAATTATTTATAGACAGCATTCTATATCTCAAAGGAGTATAGCACTAGTGGTGAACAATGTCAGATTTCTTCCACATTACTTACTCTTCTGTTAGATTATTTTCGACAGACTTTGCCTCATTTATCCTCTCCTGCCTCTTTTTATCCATTCTCTTTTTCAAGTCTTTCTTCTCTCTAAAGATAGAAGGGTTAAATCGTTACATACAGTGGACCCATACAGTGTTACAGTGAACCCACAGTGTTATAGTGAACCCATACAGCGTTACAGTGAACCCATACAGCGTTACAGTGAACTCAAAGTGTTACAATAAACCCATACAGTGTTACAGTGAATCCATATAGCGTTACATAAAGTGAACCCATACAGTGAACCCATACAGTGTTACAGTGAACCCATACAGCGTTACATACAGTGAACCCATACAGCATTACATTGAACCCATACTGCGTTACAGTGGACTCATACAGCATTACAGTGGACCCATACTGCGTTACAGTGGACCCATACAGCGTTACAGTGGGCCCATACAGCGTTACAGTGGACCCATATAGCGTTACGGACCCATGCAGCGTTACATACCCTTGGTGTAAACGCTTGGTGTATGAGGATGAATGACTGGGTTGTTTCAGCACTGTACTTACTTCTCACACAGCTCCTTCAGCCTCTTCAGCTGGTTACTCTGACAGTCGTCAGCAACTGTGATCAGCTTCTCGACCAGCTGCAACAGTAGATGTCAGAGCCATGAAAGAGATATGCACACACACACACACACACACACACACACACACGCGAACGCGCGTACACACCCATGCACACATGCACATACGCACACACACACACAGGCACACACACAGGCACACACACAGGCACACACACACACACACACACACATACGCACACATGCCTACAAATAAGGAGTGAAAGGGAGAAACAGAGTTCCAACATTTCATGCTAAGGTACTGTAAAACTGAAAAGTACATTTTGTGCCGGGGCTTCAGTCCTCCTGAGTGCTTTATGGCCTCTGGGCCTTTAAAACACTCATTACACTGGGACTCCACCAGTTCCTGATGAGGAAACTAATTGAGGTTTCGGCTTGAATAGCTCTCAGCACATTTTCCACAGTATATTATGCTGTCTGTGGCAACAGGCAATCACCACACACGTGTCACGGTGAGATGTGTGAGTCAGTCCCACCTGACGCAGAGACACACAAGCACACCGACACCACACAAAACACCTAGTGAGAGAGGAGACAGGGCAAGATGTGCACGGGAACAAGCGTCATTCTCGTCCACGTCGAAAGAATTTAGCTTAACCTAATTAAGAGTTTATATAGAGACTGGAGCAAGGAGCCGTGTCTGCACTGCTCTGGGGCTTTTTCTGTGTATGCTGTGGTGATGGAGGCACAGTACAAGTGTGACTGCAGTACTGTGACATTACAAGTTCATGGGTGGTGTTTCATGTCAGGCGTTTGTAGAGGGTGAAGGGCCTCTGCTCTGGGCTGTGCACCTGTTTGATGTGTCTGCCTTTGAGGTACTGCTCGCTGTAGTACTTGTAGTACCTGTGGTACCTGTTTGATGTGTTTGCCTTTGAGGTACTGCTCGCTGTAGTACCTGTAGTACCTGTAGTACCTGTTTGATGTGTTTGCCTTTGAGGTACTGCTCGCTGTAGTACCTGTAGTACCTGTAGTACCTGTTTGATGTGTTTGCCTTTGAGGTACTGCTCGCTGTAGTACCTGTAGTACCTGTAGTACCTGTTTGATGTGTTTGCCTTTGAGGTACTGCTCGCTGTAGTACCTGTAGTACCTGTAGTACCTGTTTGATGTGTTTGCCTTTGAGGTACTGCTCGCTGTAGTACTTGTAGTACCTGTGGTACCTGTTTGATGTGTTTGCCTTTGAGGTACTGCTCGCTGTAGTACCTGTAGTACCTGTAGTACCTGTTTGATGTGTTTGCCTTTGAGGTACTGCTCGCTGTAGTACCTGTAGTACCTGTTGTACCTGTTTGATGTGTTTGCCTTTGAGGTACTGCTCGCTGTAGTACCTGTAGTACCTGTTGTACCTGTTTGATGTGTTTGCCTTTGAGGTACTGCTCGCTGTAGTACCTGTAGTACCTGTTGTACCTGTTTGATGTGTTTGCCTTTGAGGTACTGCTCGCTGTAGTACCTGTAGTACCTGTAGTACCTGTTTGATGTGTTTGCCTTTGAGGTACTGCTCGCTGTAGTACTGGTCCCGCCGCAGGGCCAACAGCTGCCCCTGCTGCTGCTCCTTCAGCTCCGCCAGCCTGCGGGCGCTCTCCTCCTGCAGCTCCACCAGCTCCTCCTCCACCGCCACACCCGCGTGTGCCGCGCCCGATCTGACGCACGCACCATGGAAGAGCACACGCACGCATCATCATCATAGATCACTCATAGATGCTTATACACACACACTGTGTGTATACGCACAAATTGATCATCAACGCTGACATTTGTGAGCAAACTGTAGAGCAGTTCTCCAAACTGACCAGAATGGGATCAAAGGGAGAGATGCACATAGCCAATCAGGAGATGTAGTGCACTATGAGAAACCAGGCAGACGCTACACTACTACTAATCAAAAAGTAAAAAGTAAAAACAAATTCAAGTGTGGTGAGTGAGAGAGCAGAGCGGACAGGTTCAGGACAAGAGTGTCAGGAGAGAGCGGACAGGTTCAGGACAAGAGTGTCAGGAGAGAGCGGACAGGTTCAGGACAAGAGTGTCAGGAGAGAGCGGACAGGTTCAGGACAAGAGTGTCAGGAGAGAGCGGACAGGTTCAGGACTAGAGTGTCAGGAGAGAGCGGACAGGTTCAGGACAAGAGTGTCAGGAGAGAGCGGACAGGTTCAGGACAAGAGTGTCAGGAGAGAGCGGACAGGTTCAGGACAAGAGTGTCAGGAGAGAGGGGACAGGTTCAGGACAAGAGTGTCAGGAGAGAGGGGACAGGTTCAGGACAAGAGTGTCAGGAGAGAGCGGACAGGTTCAGGACAAGAGTGTCAGGAGAGAGCGGACAGGTTCAGGACAAGAGTGTCAGGAGAGAGCGGACAGGTTCAGGACAAGAGTGTCAGGAGAGAGCGGACAGGTTCAGGACAAGAGTGTCAGGAGAGAGCGGACAGGTTCAGGACAAGAGTGTCAGGAGAGAGCGGACAGGTTCAGGACAAGAGTGTCAGGAGAGAGCGGACAGGTTCAGGACAAGAGTGTCAGGAGAGAGCGGACAGGTTCAGGACAAGAGTGTCAGGAGAGAGCGGACAGGTTCAGGACAAGAGTGTCAGGAGAGAGTGGACAGGTTCAGGACAAGAGTGTCAGGAGAGAGTGGACAGGTTCAGGACAAGAGTGTCAGGAGAGAGTGGACAGGTTCAGGACAAGAGTGTCAAGAGAGAGTGGATAGGTTCAGGACAAGAGTGTCAGGAGAGAGCGGACAGGTTCAGGACAAGAGTGTCAGGAGAGAGCGGACAGGTTCAGGACTAGAGTGTCAGGAGAGAGCGGACAGGTTCAGGACAAGAGTGTCAGGAGAGAGCGGACAGGTTCAGGACAAGAGTGTCAGGAGAGAGCGGACAGGTTCAGGACAAGAGTGTCAGGAGAGAGTGGACAGGTTCAGGACAAGAGTGTCAGGAGAGAGTGGACAGGTTCAGGACAAGAGTGTCAGGAGAGAGTGGACAGGTTCAGGACAAGAGTGTCAAGAGAGAGTGGATAGGTTCAGGACAAGAGTGTCAGGAGAGAGCGGACAGGTTCAGGACAAGAGTGTCAAGAGAGAGTGGATAGGTTCAGGACAAGAGTGTCAGGAGAGAGCGGACAGGTTCAGGACAAGAGTGTCAGGAGAGAGCGGACAGGTTCAGGACAAGAGTGTCAGGAGAGAGCGGACAGGTTCAGGACAAGAGTGTCAGGAGAGAGCGGACAGGTTCAGGACAAGAGTGTCAGGAGAGAGCGGACAGGTTCATGACAAGAGTGTCAGGAGAGAGCGGATAGGTTCATGACAAGAGTGTCAGGAGAGAGCGGACAGGTTCAGGACAAGAGTGTCAGGAGAGAGCGGACAGGTTCAGGACAAGAGTGTCAGGAGAGAGCGGACAGGTTCAGGACAAGAGTGTCAGGAAAGAGCGGACAGGTTCAGGACAAGAGTGTCAGGAGAGAGCGGACAGGTTCAGGACAAGAGTGTCAAGAGAGAGTGGATAGGTTCAGGACAAGAGTGTCAGGAGAGAGTGGACAGGTTCAGGACAAGAGTGTCAGGAGAGAGTGGACAGGTTCATGACAAGAGTGTCAGGAGAGAGTGGACAGGTTCAGGAGTGTCAGGAGAGAGCGGACAGGTTCAGGACAAGAGTGTCAAGAGAGTCAGGGTTAGGGAACCTACCTTTTCTTACCATCTCGTTTGGCACTTTTGTGCAGAGCTGATCTGCGACGCATGCACTCTGTGTGCAGCTCGCTCTGCCTGGCTGTGTGATCTTTGATCAGCTCTGTGGTCTTCTTATGATGCTTCTTCACCAGCTCCTTTAGCTCTTTATACTGCTTCTTCTGTTCTCGCACGAACGCCTTCTGCTGCTTCAGCTCCTCCAGGGTCTGAGCCTCAACGTCTGAACTCCCCCCACCCACACACACACACACACACACACACACACACACACACACACACACACACACACATGCACGCACGCACAGACGCGCACACACACACACACACACACACACACACACATGCACGCACGCACAGACGCGCACACACACACACACACACACACACACACACACACATGCACGCACGCACAGACGCGCACACACACACACACACACACACGCACAGAGACATACATACACACACACACACACACACACACACACACGCACGCACGCACGCACAGACGCACACAGACATACATACATACGTGCACACCAAATCACCGTGACTCACAATTAAGAAAGAACTAGAACATTTTTGAAGGGCATAATTAGTTAAAATTTAGTAGAAATGGCTAAATTCATTAAATGATAAATGTTAAGTGACACAATGTATAGAAACTCCAGCTGAACAGTGCGGCTGGAGGTGTTGGAGGTGTTGCAGGTGTCCGGTACCTGTCAGAATACTCTGGATCAAATCCTCACTCTTAATGACTGGTTTCACAGATCCTGAAGAGAATTCCACATGCAAACACACACACTTCACATATATGCAAACACACACGCTTCACATATATGCAAACTGCACGCTTCACATCAAGTTCACATATGCCCATGTGCACATACACACGAGTGAGGTAGGGGAGGTGGTGCACCTGTGGAGTGGGTGTGGTGGCTGGCCAGTGATGGTGGTCTGGGGGAGATGAGGGGGGTGTGGCTTGTCCCGTTCTCAGCGGGGGCACGGGGGGGCTCATTCTTCAGCTCAGACACTGGCTCCACACCCACATCTGTCTGGATTTGCAATCACACCCATCAGCACGAGTAACACTTAAGGAAGTCAAAGATCTGGTTGGAGAAAACTTTACAACTTTACATTTTAAAACTTTACAAAAATCATGAAAAGTTGACAATAGTACTGGAACAAAATTCAATCAAAGCCGTAGAGACCTGATTGGTCCTATTCCACAACAAGCGATTTTTTCCATAAATACACATACACGTACATACACATCCTCTCATACACAAGGAGACATTATGTTATGGCAACGCATCTAATCATTATCAAAATTCACCGAAGTACAATGCAGCTCACAAATACCAATACGTACTCATCATGTTACCTGTACTCCTGTGTAGAGTCTGTAGACGTAATGTTGGTACCCCACTCTGATCATGACTAAACCTGTAGATGTAATGCTGGTACTCTGATCATGACTAAACCTGTAAATGTAACGCTGGTACTCTGATCATGACTAAACCTGTAGATGTAACGCTGGTACTCTGATCATGACTAAACCTGTAGATGTAACGCTGGTACTCTGATCATGACTAAACCTGTAGATGTAACGCTGGTACTCTGATCATGACTAAACCTGTAGATGTAACGCTGGTACTCTGATCATGACTAAACCTGTAGATGTAACGCTGGTACTCTGATCATGACTAAACCTGGAGCCTTTTCTCCTCTTCTAAACCCTCTACAAGCCGTTCAGTCTGCAGCATGTGTGGCTCAAAAGGCAGAATTAAGACTACTGTTGTCATGACATTATTTTTAGGGAGCTTTTAATTGGTTCTTCTTCAGCTGCATCAGCTTGATTGGTCAAGAGTTAAGGACAAATGCGAGGACCCAAGGGACTAGCCAATCAGATCATGCATCACTCAGTACACTGCTGAGTAGTTAGGAGGAGCTATGATGTGATTGGTTATCATGGCAGTTTAAACACAGGGACAAGCAGGATAACAACACAGAGAGAAGACACAGGTGTGTACATGTTTGCACAGAGGCAAGTGCGCAGTACCAACCTCCTTGTGGTTCACATCATGTCCTCCCTCCTCCTGAGTGAGAGCTGCAAGCTGATTGGCTCTTTGCTCCATCAGGTTGATGTAGCGAATGGGATTGGACAGAGCCTCAATCACATCTGACCCGGTGACATGGCATAATAATAAACGCAAAGAGATGAATAAAGAATACGATTTCAACATAACTGATAAATGTGCTCCTCAATTTGTTTTACTGTATATACAAGTAAGTAGTATGATTTTTAGCCTTCACTCTAGGCTTTTACCTGCAAATGTGTCAGGGACATAGTCCTTCACTTCAATGTATACAAATACAGCCGGCAGTGTTAGTGTCTGGTTCTTTTCATTTCTTAGTCCTATATAATGGTAACCTGTAACAGAGGGCAAGACAGAGAAAGAAGACAGACTGTTTATCCTCAGAGGTCACTATTAATAACTGGCAGGCTTAGCTCGTGAAACAGTGATATCCCACCATTAAGTGTGTGAGTGATGTGTTGTTTAGTGAAACTGTTAAGTGTAAACTGCAGAAGCACAATGATGGCAGTGAAAAACTGTTCACAGAGTGAAGAGAATCAAGTTATGAACTCCAGGTTTATTATTCATTTTGAAATCTCACAGCATATTATTGGTCAGGTTGTGTGAATGATTCAGTAACTATGCTAAATGAATGTAAAAGAGATGTAGAGTGATGATTCTCGCCGGGCATGTGCAGAGCTCAGAAGGGGTACCGGCCTGGTCGAACGGCGTATACTGGGAGGACACGCTGCCCAATGATCTTCCCGTTGTCCTCATACACAGCTATCCTCAAGGACGCGAGGGTTGGGAGAACCACCTGTGATACAACCACACACAGCTCTCAGTGCAGCATGTGACACTGCCATTAAACAAGCAGGTGTGCAACTCTTCCAGGGATGTGCTAACCCCACATGGTAAATCCACACAGTTGTGTATACCTTCTTAAAGACTATGGGCTCCTCATCCCACACGGTATTGACAGCGTTGCCTGAGAAGGTCTTGGTCCGGAAGGCTTTGCGTTTGGTGTCCACCGGTAGTCCAAACATTTCCACCTCCACATATGTGCCAACTTTCTTATCGGACAAGAACTGTCCTGATATGACCTGTCAGAGTTAGACAATGACCTTTTATTCCTTTTAATTGTTATTTCTTTCTTTCAAACCATTCACTCCATCCACTTCCCACACCAAAACATAATACGAGTTATCAGGATACAGCTATTAATCACTGAAATATTACTCCAGCAGCAAATTTCTTTTAAATTTCAAATGTATACACGTCATGGCATAATTCAGATAATACCCTAAGATAAAATATTAAATATAATTTAGAACCTACAAAACAAATTTGGGATAACTGCAACATTTGTAGAAATTAAAGATTTTACAACAAAACAAAAAAACTTCCTTCATAGCTCATTGATAGTTAGATGGAGCCATTAAATAGTGTGTCAACGGAGGTTAAAAAAAACAGATGGTGTTCCCATAATGATCATCTCAACTATCATACACTGCATCATTAGCTCGAGAATAACTGGAAAATACCCACAGGATGCGATTTGTCCTCTATGGTTAACCCCTTACCTTCACAGAGAGGGTGTGTGCTACAATACCATCCACTGTGCTCTCAGTGAAGGGGTCAAAGTGTTTGTCAGGCCTCCTCATGAACTCAGGCTTGAGTCTGTAGCCGCATTTCCCGTTGTACTCGAACATGCCGAGGTTCAGCTGCATGGCCAGATCTGTCAGACAAAGAGATACAGGAAGACGTGGTGTAAGTCACCCACCTAGGGCTAGCAGAGATTATACAGCCACAGGGAGCAGAAACACAACTATGGAGTCCTGTGTAACATCAACCTCACTTTTGGAGAAGATCAGACAGGCAATTTTTCATACTCTGGAACAGGGGCAAGGGGAAATCACTTGATTTAGGAATTTTGGCAGCCATTAATATACGAATGAGCCCTTACAAGGCAAATTAGGACAAGTCATAACTGAAAATGTCTCAGCTGAGAACATCTCAGTCCTTGACTTCGGATGATTTATATGAACAAATGTATTTAACTGAGGTCTGTTGGCTTGTAAATCTGTTAGATCTTTAAAAATGTTTCATATTTCTCTGCCTTTAAGCACTGGTAACACCCCCCACATGCTCAAATGAAATCTTGTACTGTTACTACTGTTCAAATAAATATTTCACTTTATTGCTTTAGGCTGAATGTAGTTAAAATAACATTCCATTATGCACACATTGGTGCATTAACATGAATTGCAGTTCCTAATGTGTACTCCCATAGGTCCCATTAGAAACTACTCCTTCTTGACGAGGATCATTTAATTTCAGTCTGATCTGTTCTGACTTCACAGCAGTTTCAGCTGAGAGGAGAGGTGTTCTATTTAAATCTTCCCTTCAGCTGTACTGTACTGACAAAGAAACAAAATTAGCCTTGCTATCTTTTTTGAGGGCAGTAGTGTACTGTTACTCTGCCTTGGTGACTCAAAATCAGCATACTCTTCCAACCCTGGAAAAGGCAATTCACAAAACAGACTGAAATGGCGAGCCAGAGAGGAGCACTCAACGAGACATAAACAAACGCCGGCGGTACAGAACAAATGGGAAAGCAAAGCTGAACAGTCGCTGTTCTCGTACCTATTGACTGGAAGTTCAATGCTACGAGCTGACATCCAGCATTCCAGAAGACCTGAGGCATGTAGTTGGAGGAGTCCACCCTGGTGCCTTTGGGGTAGATCCGGCTGAGCTGGAGTTTGTTATATCTATGGGACTGTGGTTAAGGGACACCGCTCACACAGCACCTGGGATAAAGGTTTCACTGAAGGGCAGAAATGCTTCGGTGTAAATGGATACTCCACAAACTCCACAGGGGACTTTGTCAGCTGCTCCAGAGCCTTGGTCTCCACAAACGATGACATGTGATAGCTTCTGTTAGTTTCTGCAAAGTAGGAATGTGTTTAAATGTGTCTGGTACATACAAATTATAAAATGCTGCATGTCTACAACATGGTGTGCCTGACAGACAGACAGACAGATGGATAGATAGATAGATAATCTTACTTTTAGAGGACTCAAAAGAATTGAACTTGACTGGCTGGACATAGTTGACTAGGTTGGACATCTCCTCTGTGGCAAATGCTTCACTCCCTGCAGTGCCCTGCCAGATACCCACAGTAAGAACCTTTGCATTTCTCCAGCCTTCACCATAGCAGCCAGTAGGATTTACCGCCAAAGCAATCAGTGGTAGTAAAGGGAAACAGGGTGGGGGGTGGTGGGGGGTGGTATTACCTCTTCCATGGACTTTTTACAGTCATCATCTTCGTCGTCATCATCCTCGCTTTCTGCATCAACCTCACCTGATGAAACAGGACACATCTTGAGATAGTAACACTGACCTATGGTCAAAGTACTACTAAGATGATCATAATCGCAACGAGGTTCAAAAAAGCAATGGCCTTAAGAAAACACCCAGTAACTGTATTACAAAAGTTCAGAATGGTTGGACTGGTTGCGCTGGGGCCTGAATGTCATCTCACCAGTATACTTTCTCCCATGCAGTCTGACGTCACTGGTCTCTGAGCTTGCTTGACTAGAGTCTGGTAGCTCCTGATTTAAGGAGCCTGTGAGAACACCCAGACCCACATCAGTCATTTTCAAATACACAATCCACAAACCCTGACAGCAAGCTCAACATGTGGAAAAGAAAATACATGTTTATATATTAGATTTCAAAGCATAGCAAGCTTTTAAAAATGTTCCCATCTGTATCTTTGCTTCTTGGGCAAACAACTGTTGCAGTCATCCATACACGGCATAGAAAGAGGAAGATTTCACCCTGCGGATATCTGAGCCCCTACATGAAACAGGTCCTGTACCAGATGCTATACTCTAACCTAAGCAAGAAGAAAATACTAAAACAGACACTGATTTTACAAGAATTTAGCAAGGCTTATCTGGACATTAGTATAAGCAAAGGTTTAATAAGCAAGTGTTTCAGTGTGTTTATAATTACCATTTTTAGATTTTTAAATTTTGATTTAAAGGCAAAACACACTAAAGCCTTCAATTAGAAGACTTTTAAATACTCGAGAGATTGGGGTTAAACCAAATGTTTTTGGTTGAGTTGCAGCAAACTGGCCAGCAGAGGGCAGTGTCAGATTTGGATACATGTTAAGTCCCGGCTGCTGATGGATGTGTCTGCGATCGTGTTGAAAGTATCGAGCAGGCTACTGTTGTTTTGGCACTGGTTTCACATATGAGAGCTGAGCACACCGTCGCTCAAAAGCAGTTTATACACACGCTTCACGGACACTGGAAATGCAATCAGAACGAATCCGTGCCAATTGTTCATTTTGTGTCCGAGGTTACAACTACACGTTAACAACGACATGGTGGCCCGGTTCGGAGGCACAAGCGCTACCTGCACTGGGGGAGGAGGGCTCGCACACGCTGGAGGTGTCGCTGCAGGTGTTGGACGTCTGCTCCGAGAGCTTCTTCTTCGTGCTGCCGTCCTCCTTGTGCGAGTTCTTCTTGTTCTTGATGAGGATCTTACCCATGAGATCCACGGGGCTGGGCAGAGGAACCCCGGCTTCCAGCTGAGGAGAGGGACGGAGAAGTGGGGTCGTTTTAAATCACTTGTTTTGTTATTTCATGGTGACTTGTGAAAGTGATTTGTCCAAAATGCATTTAGAGGTCAGTGAACAGAAGCCTTCACACGTTCACTGTTCTGTCCAAGGACAGATTAGTCCCTTTTGTGGCCCAGGGCAAAGAAAAAATTGTAGTCCCCTTAAAAAGTAAGATTTTACATAACAAAAACACTATAAACACAATGACAACGTATTGAATATGCCAGCGTGAAACTGCTAACACTGATACAACATGAAAACAAGTAAACTACAAGAACACACGACAACGTATCTCTGGAAACACCTGGAGGTTAAGTGCATGTAAGCCAGGAGCTTCATGTATCTCATTCCATCAAGCTCCTTCCTCCAGCAGTTTAGGTTACGAGCACCTTTCTCAAAATGTTCCTAAGAGGCGCCAGTATTAAATCCATCTAATGCATTGGTAGCTTATCTGATAAAATACTAACTAAATGAAAAATGGAAATCCTATAAAACTAGTAAAAATAGAATAGTACTAGTAAAGCACTTGACGTGTTCATACTACCTGAATGATGGACAAATTAAGTAAATGTTAAAAGTGATTCAAACTTTTAATAGTTGATACAAGGGCCTCTGAGCTCATGAGGCCCCAGACTGCAGCCTACAGCCAACACAGTAACAACAGCTCTGTCTTGAGAGAAAAAATAGCATATATTTATTTAACTTCATGTAACTACTGTACCAGCTAGTGCAGATTAAAGATATAAGCATGCTTTAACACATCACTGGGTTATGTTTTGCAGAGGAGGTGTGAGATTGACGTCTTGAGTTTTTTTCACACTATTTGTACATTCCTGTTTGCTCTGGGTTTTGTAGATTCTAATTATTGTTGATTCACTGTTAATCTGTTTTAACTGCCTCACCTAAGCAAATGTTTAAAGTGAACAAGTAGCTTTTCATGGTTCTAGAGATTTGAGGAAAATAAAGAGTTCTCTTGTTTTCTTTACTGACCTCTGTTCTGCGTATACAAAATCATTCAACTTTTTCAAGTAATTAAGCTAGACTTTTGTTAAGTTTGTTTAAAGTCCCTATCTTTTACATATTTTTAGTTTACATAGTTTATAATCACTCTCACACACACACACACACTCACACTCACACATATATATATTCTACCCTACCTGCATATTCACATAGAGAAGCAAGGAGACACAAAGCAGTAGGCAGGGTCTGTGTCTCAGAGCAATTATCATTATCTCAAGCCCAGATCTTTCCATTCTGTTTTCCAGCAGACCAATCAGGTATGAACAGCCTGTGTCTTAGATATGTGTGTCTCGGCACACGGCAAACCTGTCTTCCTCACTGGTGACATGGAGCTGAGTGTCTCCTCCCACAGTGAGAGACCTGGCCTCCCTCTCCACGCTCAAGCAGTGTCCCGCGCGTCGGCTAGAGTGGTACAGCGGTCACGGAGACCAGCGGCGGGCATGAACGTGGGGCAGGAGAGGGCGGCGTAAGGATGGAGGGGGGGGGCAGTTCCTTCCTCTACAATAGCACAAAGCATGCTTTTGACTGGTCTCTATGACAACCGTCTGGGGTTGTGTGTAGGGGTGGGAGGGGTGTGCAGATAAAGGTTTGCCAAGAGTTCACATTTAGATTAGTCGGTGGCATATTTCCATTTAATCCGCCCTGGCCTGCCGCAGTTTGATAAACGTGGGGCTGATAGAGCTCTGATAGGAAGGGACCTGTGATTACTGTGAATAGGGAAGCAAGCAGCACAGTTTCTTTCGTCTGGCCCTGTAGAAGCTCATTCAGGTCTCAGTGACGCAGGAGAACTGCTGGTGTACTGTACGTACAGTACTCTGTGTGTGTGTGTGTGTGTGTGTGTGTGTGTGTGTGTGTGTGTGTGTGTGGTTAATGGAGCTGGTTTTATGAATGGGCTGCTAGGGGGGACAGTGTAACATTCATTAGGTGTGAACAGGAAATTGTGTGAACGTATGCCAGTAAACCGTAGGGGACAGAATGCAAATTCAAACCCTACCTCAGCCGAGGCACACAACCAACACGGTGAGAACGTAAGCACATTTACATGAGGTCCTCTCATCGTCCACTGTGTGATCATCTACAGCTCTGCTACGTCTGGTACTCACCGGGTATTTCTCGAGCAGTTCAGTGAGCAGAGCGTCTCCAAATATTGATCTGCAGTACTCGGCCATCTTCGCTTGCTGCTTGGGGCTGGGAGGACAAGACAAACAGAGACACTGTGAAGCCTGGGGACATGTCCCCGCACACATTTACAATTAACCTGCTGCTGTCTCGGGGGGAAAGGGTGGAAAAACCCCACATCAGTTCAATTTCTCAACCGTCAAGGTAAAACCCATTTAGAAGTCAGCTCTTCTAATCATAAAATGACATTCTTTGAGTAATATACCTGTCCTGTATGATAATTAAGGCATATTTCATATAACATTTATCTAACACTGCACAGTCCAGCACGAATGGCGTTTTCTAGCCTCATCAGGCGAATCAGAGCATTGCGCTGCTGTCATGTGGGAGGAGTCGTCCACAGAGGAGCCCGATTGAGTGGAACAACCGCAGCTTTCAACTTACGAGTCCACGTGATTCTCGAAGGAGAGGATGACGGGGAACGGGGAAGTCTTGAACGCGCTCTCGGCAATGGCTTCAATCACTTCCTGAGGAGACAGAATCACATCGCACGTTGTCATCCTCAAGAGGCCACGGACTTGCTTCCAGAGGCCTGCCATGGCTGAGATGAATGCTGATGAGAGGATCGGAGACATTTCTAATAGCACTTCAGATGGATATGGAATCTCATTAGAAGTCAATCTGCGTCTCTTAACCTGTGTCATCAGAGACTCTTACAGTGGGAGATTAGGCACATTTCTAAGTCATGTGACCTAAAGAGAGGGCACAGACCAGCTTTATGCATTTCAATTCCACCACTTTCCTCACGATTCACTGTGTTAGGAGGTTTTTTCCTGCTATTTCAGAACTCTGTTCTCTGCTAATCTCTTCTTTGTGTTTACTGTTTACATACTCGATGTTACTATATATTGGCATGAAAAACTGAGTTACAGTCCCCCCCTGCCTGTAGACCACTGGGCTGTTCTTCCCCCCTGCCTGTAGACCACTGGGCTGTTCTTCCCCCCTGCCTGTAGACCACTGGGCTGTTCTTCCCCCCTGCCTGTAGACCACTGGGCTGTTCTTCCCCCCTGCCTGTAGTCCACTGGGCTGTTCTTCCCCCTGCCTGTAGACCACTGGGCTGTTCTTCCCCCTGCCTGTAGACCACTGGGCTGTTCTTCCCCCCCTGCCTGTAGACCACGGGGCTGTTCTTACCCCCCTGCCTGTAGTCCACTGGGCTGTTCTTCCCCCCTGCCTGTAGACCACTGGGCTGTTCTTCCCCCCTGCCTGTAGTCCACTGGGCTGTTCTTACCCCCTGCCTGTAGACCACTGGGCTGTTCTTACCCCCCTGCCTGTAGTCCACTGGGCTGTTCTTCCCCCCTGCCTGTAGTCCACTGGGCTGTTCTTCCCCCCTGCCTGTAGACCACGGGGCTGTTCTTACCCCCCTGCCTGTAGTCCACTGGGCTGTTCTTCCCCCCTGCCTGTAGACCACGGGGCTGTTCTTCCCCCCTGCCTGTAGACCACTGGGCTGTTCTTCCCCCTGCCTGTAGACCACGGGGCTGTTCTTCCCCCCTGCCTGTAGACCACGGGGCTGTTCTTCCCCCCTGCCTGTAGTCCACTGGGCTGTTCTTCCCCCCTGCCTGTAGACCACGGGGCTGTTCTTCCCCCTGCCTGTAGACCACGGGGCTGTTCTTCCCCCCTGCCTGTAGACCACGGGGCTGTTCTTCCCCCCTGCCTGTAGACCACTGGGCTGTTCTTCCCCCCTGCCTGTAGACCACGGGGCTGTTCTTACCCCCCTGCCTGTAGTCCACTGGGCTGTTCTTCCCCCCTGCCTGTAGACCACGGGGCTGTTCTTCCCCCCTGCCTGTAGACCACTGGGCTGTTCTTCCCCCCTGCCTGTAGACCACGGGGCTGTTCTTCCCCCCTGCCTGTAGACCACGGGGCTGTTCTTTCCTCTCCAGCTCTCCCTCTGCCCGACACCAGGTCTCCCCGCATGGCCGCCCTCCCCGCACACCTGGTTGTGCTGACCTTAAAGGAGATCTCGGAGGTCATGGTGAAGCCGTGCGTGATGACGGGCTCCTCCTCGGCCGTGCGGCCCTTCCAGCAGTCCAGCTCCACACAGCGGCACCCAGACAGCAGCACCTGCCTGTACATCTCCACCGAGGAGTTCCCCGCCAGCTGCCCCGCTGGGGAAACACACCACCGCACCCCGGGCTTCACACACAGGGCTCATACAGCTCCTCCGCATGGGGAGTGTGTCTTAAAATTGTACTTTTATTGAGAATTACTGAATGTGTGAACATAGGAACAACACTGCCACAGTGTGTAAAATGCACAGTGAAGCAGCACATATTGCACGTGCAGATAAACACACACACACACACACACACACACGCGCGCGCGTACATGCGCACAACACACCCACAACACACACACACACACACACACACACACACACACACTTTTTCATTTTTACCCCTAACTTTTACATTATATTCTAATAAACAAAATCGCAAATAAAAATTATGCAAAATGATGTCTTCTCCTAATATTAACTATCATAATAATCCAGAACAATTCCTTAATGAAAAAGATATATTCCCTTATGTGAATGAAGAAGTTAATTTGAACATTTCATTCATATTTGCATAAAGTTTGCATAAATGAATATAAATATCAAAAATGTTTTATCCTAAAGGAAAGATTTCTGCTTTTCAAGATGTCCCTAAGCATTGACAATAATTATATATTCAAATGATCACATATCCCGGGCTCCACAACAGAAGCTATCCAGCATGAAATAGAGACTTTGAACAGATAAACTGCAGTACTCGCATCAGTGACACTGTCATATGAGTTTTACTGTCATCACTGCTGACAACCTACAGTTTTTTTAGAAAGTGTGTGTGGTTATGAGGTGTACACATTAAATAAATATTAATGAAGTTAGCCTTTCAGAAGAGGCTTTCATTCTCAAAACTACTTAGTACATACTAAATGCTCATGGGAACCACGTGGTTTAATGAAAAGATTCAGTCCTATAATCTGCTTTACATATTGGTCTATACTCAACAGACGGTAATTATCTACGCAATAGTTGTGGTCTTGGAAAGCTAATGTGTGGGAGGAGTTGGCTGACCTGTGATGTAGGTGTTGTGGGAGGAGTTGGCTGACCTGTGATGTAGGTGATGTGGGAGGAGTTGGCTGACCTGTGAGGTAGGTGTTGTGGGAGGAGTTGGCTGACCTGTGATGTAGGTGTTGTGGGAGGAGTTGGCTGACCTGTGATGTAGGTGTTGTGGGAGGAGTTGGCTGACCTGTGATGTAGGTGATGTGGGAGGAGTTGGCTGACCTGTGAGGTAGGTGTTGTGGGAGGAGTTGGCTGACCTGTGATGTAGGTGTTGTGGGAGGAGTTGGCTGACCTGTGATGTAGGTGTTGTGGGAAGAGTTGGCTCACTTGTGATGTAGGTGTTGTGGGAGGAGTTGGCTGACCTGTGAGGTAGGTGTTGTGGGAGGAGTTGGCTGACCTGTGAGGTAGGTGTTGTGGGAGGAGTTGGCTGACCTGTGAGGTAGGTGTTGTGGGAGGAGTTAATGAAGTAGTGGGAGAGAGGGAGTGTCATGTCTTCACTCTGGTCCAGCTTCTCAGGAGGTATGGTGCTGTTCTCTTCTCCACTTAGATACCTGGCAAAACCCTCCACAGAGATCTGCCCTACAGTGACAAAAGAGCATCTCCATGTTAAGGAAATAATGAGGAATGTAAATTTTAGGTTATTG
Source organism: Brachyhypopomus gauderio (assembly GCF_052324685.1). NCBI lineage: Eukaryota > Metazoa > Chordata > Actinopteri > Gymnotiformes > Hypopomidae > Brachyhypopomus > Brachyhypopomus gauderio. Next base: position 7,933,540 of record NC_135219.1, read on the forward strand.
TTACACCTAGTAATTGGACAGTGATAGTTTGTAATTTTGTCTCCATACCTCAATTACTGGATTTAAACTGAAGCTAATAGTTCAGGTAAAAGTGCACAATGTCAGCTTCAAATCTTGAATGAAACCATCAAAATTAGAATGTGTTAGCAAATGCTCCTGACACCTCTGTGACCCATAAACGTAAAGACATGCAGGCATCAGACTATCATGCATGGCAATGCTTGGCCAGGCCTGAGTTTAGTGTGGAGCTGCCTTCTGTCCTACTGGTCAATTTGGGGATGGCCGCTCAGGCACGTCAGGTTGGGTGACTTACACAAGAACATTTACAGACCACAGCTGTTTTAGTAGCATGTACGGAGCCCTTATCCTGACACAGGAGGAGAGTCATGCGGGACGTTTTTAGGCACTTGGTTCAACCTGAGCGGTTTTTTTTAATGCGTTTTCAAACAAACACAAACTTTTCCAGTGTTGTGTTTCGCATCCTGTGATGATTTAGGGTAATGTTAGTTAGGGTGACCAAACGTCCGTATTTCCCGGGACATGTCCGTATTTCACGTCCTGTCCCGGGCTTCCCGGGATATTTTTTAAAAAACTGTGGAAATGTCCTGGTTTTTAAATTACGTTAATCGGGCCATTAATTGTACAGGCACTAGGACCCTGAGCACGGCGCTGTATGACACGGAATCCCTTAGCTTCATCAGTTGAGCCTCATCATACTCAACTGGCGGAGAACCAACAACTTACGTTCGCCACAACCCCCCCCCCCCCCACCCCCCGCTCGACAACTTACGCCCCCCCCCCCTAGCAGGACACAACCCACACAGACCTTCGGGACTTAGCTCTCCTACAACCCACACAGACCTCCGTCACTACGCTCTCCTACAGTGAGCAGTGGGCTCCCTTATACTGCCCGTATGCTGCATGTTTTACCCTGCATGAGTGTACAGTGTGATGTTTCCAATATATAACAAACTTTAAACTGGAAACTCAAAAACCAAGCTGTCAATTAGCAGTGATGGTCAAGACTTGCTGCTCACTGAGGCGCTATCTCCTCACGGGTGAGGGGTTATCTTCTCACAGGTGAGTTCTGAAGGACGAGCCAGTCCGCTGGCAGCACCTTAAGGTACGGATCCAGTCTGTGAGGTCCCCACAGTCCCTCTGGCCATTTTACACTAATTAATCCCGCCATGCCCTCGAAAGACTTCCACAGCCTAATTAACAGTGCTTTTCTCCCCTCTGACATAAGAACACGCACTCCCTTATGAAGCCACAGACAGTGACTTCCATCTCAGCGAGACCTCACCTTTTCAGTCTTGGGAGGAGAGGTCTGGAAAAAGGCCACACTGAGGGCATTGCTCTGGGATTTCCGACAGCTTGTGTATTTAACTGCAAAGTCTGGTGTAGGATACGTAGAGCAGGCAGAGTTTACATGCCCACTTGTTCTTATTCCATGGTACACATGATGTTTGCAGCAACAAATACAAATTCAAAGGGTGTGGCTTTCTCACTGTAATTCACAGGAGCAGAGTGCAATGCCGTGATGAATCTATACGCAATAATCTTTGTTTCTATTGCTTTAGCAACTGTTGTGGAGTCTCTGTAACAGCACACCTGCTGCAACACCTGCACACCTGCTGCTTGTCTGAGTATCACAACTGGCATGCGTATGTCAGAGAACCGGAGGAGCGTTTCCTCTGCCCCTGGCACCGGCATGAAGGGCATCCAGAGAGTCTGTAGAAGCCGCAGGGCAGCGAAGCAGTGAGCTGCCACACAGGAGCGTCTCCTCAGGCAGGAAAACATGCTGCCATCAGAAACAACACCTGCAGTGACACTGTGGAGATTAGGGCTGACTTCACACTGGCCACGATGGCTTCTGTCATTTCATTTGTTTTAGGTTTCCTTTGCCCAGTTCCCTCCCTCATGTTAGATCATCCCCACTGTCTACATCACTGACCAATTGGGGTGTGTGTGTGTGTGTATGTGTGTGTGTGTGTGTGTATGTGTGTATGCGTGTGTGTATGTATTTGTGTGTGTGTGTGTGTGTGTGTGTGTGTGTGTGTATATGTGTGTGTATGTGTGTATGCGTGTGTGTGTGTGTGTGTGTGTGTGTGTATGTATTTATGTGTGTGTGTGTATGTGTGTGTGTGTGTGTGTGAAGGTGAGCGTGCATTTCAGCTGTTGGATCTTTTCGAACTGCTGATCATGCAACACTGCAGAGCTGCTGAATGGACATGGGCGTGCATGAGTACACATATGTCCAGGCCTGGCCTGCAGCAGACCTCTCAGGGACGACTACATCAGGATACAGCATCAGGACTCAGTAGGCAATAGGATATTGTGCCAGTGGAGATCCCGCCTCCTACTAAACAAAACCAGTTTTTCTGAAATATTTAAGTCCCTAGTGGTCCTCTTAGTTCCACTCTGTGTAATTTAAGCCTAAGCCTTTACTACAGCTGAGAATTAAGTTTTATGGACACAAAACAAAGACATTTCTCTGTCTGAACCATTCAATTAGTTAAAACTAAGATAAAAATCATGGTCTATTCACAGATTCAGAACAGTGACTGACTGAACAGACTGTGTGTGTGCGTGCAAGTGTGTGTGTGTGGTTCTGAGCAGAAGGCAGTTGGCAATCTAACAGACATGGAGTTGATTCAGGACTGGGCTTCTCAGTCTGTGCACCAGCTGTTTTAACAAAATCCATCCCAGTGGCGACACTGCTCTGCATAGCAGAAAGGAAACAAAGTGACGTGTGTGTGTGTGTGTGTGTGTGTGTGTGTGTGTGTGCATGCAGCGTGCTGATAGAGTGTGTCCTGGCAACAACAGCCCTTCATATTACAGAAGCAGCTGTAAGAGGACTAAGATTTTGAAAACATGATGTTTAGAGTGTGTGCGCCGTGAATGCATGCGTGAGTGTGTTTCAGTGTTACGGTAAAGAATTCTACAGTCAAAATTCAATTCCAACACTGCATTGCGTTAACTGGCTCAGTATCCACTAACACAGGCACGTATTATGACATCAGCTCTGCCAAGGGAATGCTCTTGACACACTTGATTTCACCCCGAACATAAATATGCTTATTCACCCATTACAAACAAGTAGCTTCAATGGGTCACCATTATTTGAGCCATTGTTGGCTGCACGAACCTCTCTGGTAGAGCATGGTGTCAGGTTCATACTTCTCCACCAACACCTGCACTAACCTCTCTGGTAGAGCATGGTGTCAGGTTCATACTTCTCCACCAACACCTGCACTAACCTCTCTGGTAGAGCATGGTGTCAGGTTCATACTTCTCCACCAACACCTGCACTAACCTCTCTGGTAGAGCATGGTGTCAGGTTCATACTTCTCCACCAACACCTGCACGAACCTCTCTGGTAGAGCATGGTGTCAGGTTCATACTTCTCCACCAACACCTGCACTAACCTCTCTGGTAGAGCATGGTGTCAGGTTCATACTTCTCCACCAACACCTGCACTAACCTCTCTGGTAGAGCATGGTGTCAGGTTCATACTTCTCCACCAACACCTGCACTAACCTCTCTGGTAGAGCATGGTGTCAGGTTCATACTTCTCCACCAACACCTGCACTAACCTCTCTGGTAGAGCATGGTGTCAGGTTCATACTTCTCCACCAACACCTGCACGAACCTCTCTGGTAGAGCATGGTGTCAGGTTCATACTTCTCCACCAACACCTGCACTAACCTCTCTGGTAGAGCATGGTGTCAGGTTCATACTTCTCCACCAACACCTGCACTAACCTCTCTGGTAGAGCATGGTGTCAGGTTCATACTTCTCCACCAACACCTGCACGAACCTCTCTGGTAGAGCATGGTGTCAGGTTCATACTTCTCCACCAACACCTGCACTAACCTCTCTGGTAGAGCATGGTGTCAGGTTCATACTTCTCCACCAACACCTGCACTAACCTCTCTGGTAGAGCATGGTGTCAGGTTCATACTTCTCCACCAACACCTGCACTAACCTCTCTGGTAGAGCATGGTGTCAGGTTCATACTTCTCCACCAACACCTGCACTAACCTCTCTGGTAGAGCATGGTGTCAGGTTCATACTTCTCCACCAACACCTGCACGAACCTCTCTGGTAGAGCATGGTGTCAGGTTCATACTTCTCCACCAACACCTGCACTTGTTCCGGCTTCAGAGGCGGGAACAGGATCTCATTTAATCTTGGGTCCCGTTGTTTATTGTTGATGAAGTCTGTCATTTGCTCTACTGTGAGGTACGGTCTGCTCTTGGCACCACTAGGGAGAGAGAGAGAAAGAGAGAGAGAGAGAGAGAGAGAGAGAGAGAGAGAGAGAGAGAGAGAGAGAGAGAGAGAGAGAGAGAATAGGGTTAGAAGAATAATACACATGAGTAGAGGTCCAAAGGGCTAGTTCAGTGTTAAGGTGATGAAACATATATAGGAATGAAAAGGCAGAGAAAAAAGGCCAAGAATACAGAGTAGAGTGCATTTATCATTTGGACCATATGCTAATGTGTGAAAGTGTCTTTGGAGTTTAGTGGACCAGGGCATATACGGCTAATGGCAGATCCTAATTCTGTTCATAACTGATTCCAGGAAGAGAAACGTTAGACAGGAAAACCAGGAAGGAGGAAAGGGGTCTATGGTGAACTACACACAGAGAACCACTTGACTGAAGAGCAAAAGATTATTTTACATTTGGTAGCCAACATGTAAATGAAACATGAAACACTCAGAATAGTTTAATATCCTTGTGCCCTTCGATATGTCCTGCAATCTCACTCACGAGTCTCTTACTGCATCTCTTTCCCGAAACTCTGTGGGTTGCATTGTTCGCAATTACAGGTTGTGCAGAATCACATGTTCACTATTACGGAAGTGTCAATGCAGTCCACTATTTTTTCAGGACTGTCTTGGTTTCCCTGTTGACCAGATTCATGTGCCAGTGGGAAGCATCAAAAAGGTCTCAGCGTGTAGCCTGAAGGACACTTACATTTCTGAAAAGATGGTATCGATGTCCTTCCTGGGACAGATGTTGTTGAGAAACACTCTGTATATGTCAGGAGTGAACTGTTCCTGGGGGATGGCGTCATTCTGAAGAAGAGAGAAAGAGCTTAACACTATGAAGAAAGTTGGTTGTGCTGGCCTCAACAAAGGACTGACAATGACTGAAAATAAAGGTGTAAATTATTTTCTGGTCACCTGCAGTGATTCATTTGCACTTAACTGCTGCATCTAGAATAGTGTGAGTGGACAACAAATGGGCAACATAATGGAAAGACAAAGAGAATAAACATTAACCCAGAAGAATGGGAGGAGAGAACTCAATACGCCCAATTACACGGCCCAGTGGTCACCGAAGGAGAAGGCTCCACCAGCCACTGCTCATTAAAGATAATGGTCCCTCAGGAATGTTGGTGACGAGGGAGGGACGTCTCCGGCGTGGACGTCACCGTGGGTGATGAGGAAACGCTACGGTCAGCTTGCTCTCCGCAGCAGGTCAATGACCAATGGTGAGTGACGGGGCAGGAGGGTCAAAGCTGGGCAATTAAAACTGAGCAGGACATCACAGGTCAGAGGGACATGAGGGGTTAAGTCTGTGGAGGGCTGAGAGCACCAGGTCTGCCTCCAGGAGCCCAGCAGATGAGTTGGTCTGAAGCAAATGGGATGAACCACCATATCAGTTACATCACCCACTGTGAATGACACGAAGTCCTCACTTGGCAATAATCAGCAGGGTCAGCTCTCGTCCTACAGCCACTACTGCCACTGCTAACGCAGAGCGCTTATGGCTAGTTGCCAACAGATATGCTGTGCTCTGGATCAGCTTTCCCACAGCTTTTTTTCAGAGTTTTTTTTTATTTAAAGAATGTGCCAAAGTTCCTAATGTACACTCTCGAAAATTACGATATGGGACCTGTAGTAAATCTTGTTTAAATGATGTTGTTTAACATGTAATGAATGGATAGTTTTCCATCTATTTTGGAGCATGGAAGACTTGGAATGAAAGAGAAGTGAATAATAGAAAAGAAAAAAGAGCTTTAGGTTAAAAAAAAAAAAACAAAAACGCTGACACGGGTGGAGAAGCACAACTCAAACGCTGACTGACACAGGTGGAGAAGCACAACTCAAACGCTGACTGACACAGGTGGAGAAGCACAACTCAAACGCTGACTGACACGGGTGGAGAAGCACAACTCAAACGCTGCTGAGTGCTGCCCAGCAAAAACACTGAGCTATTACTAACATGACTCCATGTCCATAGTTTAATCAGAGCAAAGGTAGAGATGTTGCCTCACACACGTGATCCACAGTGGAGGACAGAGCAAAGGGACGAGAGCCATCCACACTTAACTCAAATTAATTACACATCACAATAACAACCAACCTCAGATGGCCTCTGACACATCAAAACACAGCTCTCCTGTGCTGCTAATTATGTAATTATAGACAGAATGGCAGTATTTGGTGATTTGGTGTGTGTGTGTGTGTGTGTGTGTGTGTGTGTGTGTGTGTGTGTGTGTGTGTGTGTGTGTGTGTGTGTGTGTGTGTGTGTGTGTGTGTGTGTGTGTGTGTAACTGTAACTCAACTGCATTTAAACAGGAGAGCAGACAATGCATAATTATAGAAACACATATCCAGTGTGACCTGAGTTCATTCTGTCTGCAGAGATGAATATATGATGTGTTTGTGGCTGCAACTTCTCCCTATAATAACAGTGTCAATGTAATTCATCACTTAGTCCTGGGAGGCGATTCACTTATAAAGTAACTGTCTCTCATCATCTATGCGATCATGGTTTGTCTCTGGCTTTGTGAATTCAATATGGCTTTTGGTGGACAAAATATCTCAGGGACATTTGGTCCCTTTTATGACCCAATTACACATAATGTTTCTGCATTATAAATAAGCCATCTTACTGTAATTTTAAGGCAGAAACCTTAACATTTATAGGAAAACATTAAAACTTAACACAACTATTATAGAGTAACATTTTCCAGACTTAAATAATGATTGAATGAATGTTGAAATACGTCAACTTTGATGATGCTATTCCAACTCTGGAGTGCTTATTGTAACACTCTATGTGTTTACTAACACACTAATTACAATGGCCTCATCTTTAGAACTTTAGACTAAACTCTGCAACTACGTAATTCTGGTACCTCAAAGCCAGTAAACAACCAAAGACAAAAATGGCTGTGCTGACAGATGTAAACAGGGCTTACTCTGCCAGATGGAAGGCCACAGATCTCCAAAGCATTCTCAACTCGCTTCCTGTCTGTGGAGAACACCCGCAAGATACTAGAACAGGACAGAAGAACATGTCTTAGGACTGTAGGGAATTGTGCTGGACCAAAGGTACATGCTTAAAAATGTTAATAAAAGTCCTTCACAGTGCAGTGGTACTGATGCACTTTTAAATGAGATAATAAAAGTCCTTCACAGTGCAGTGGTACTAATGCACTTTAAAATGTATTAATAAAAGTCCTTCACAGTGCAATGGTACTAATTCACTTTTAAATGAGATAATAGATTTTAAGTCTTGTCTGAACATTACCAGATGTCCAAGAAACACCGAAAGGGATTTGTTTTATTGAACATAATGTAATATCCTCAGAGTATTTTTTCATTTTTTACATTCTATTGTCAGTAGAAAATAAAGGATTCATCCCATAAACACAGATGTGTTAAGCAACATGTTTTGAATGGATTTTCTCAGTGATGTTCAGTGATTTTGGCCTGTTCTCTTCCTAGAATATAAGCAAGCAGGCCATGTTCCTTCTAAACCTCTGAGCTCCAACTACACATAATGGGTGGCTGTTCTTTGCAGGGGTGTGATTGAGTGGCTGGAGTATTACTTACTTTTTGACAGGAATACCTCCCTCTGGAGTGAGCTGGAGCAACAACCTGGTATACCTGTGAAGGATGGAATTCATATTAACACACCACGTTGCAGATAGGAGCGATCCTATCTGAGGGCTGGGCTGAAAGCATCAACTGTAGATTAATTCACTATTATAAATAGTACTGCCCTTTCAAACATCCATAGGCATGAAAATGGGCTAGCATAATTTGCCTAAAATCAATAAGCCTTCCGTCACAATTTGTTTGTTTGAGGCACAGCACATTTCATCCCCACACGATTCTAATTACAGCCTCGATAGGTGTCTGCAAACGTGCACGTGTGTTTGTAGGTATTTATATGCTGACTTTCGCTCCTCATGCATCTTGGGATGTTCTGTGTTGGCAGTGGAGCATGGAAACCCCCCCACGTGACTCCAGCTATCACTATGCACTCGGAGATAAGTGGCTTTCTGCAAATAATTAAAACCCATTACGCAGCCGCCTGCTTGGTCGTTCCGCCTGCTAAGGGAGAAGTCATGGCAGTAATGGCAGTAATGGCAGTAAAGTCACGGTAGTAATGGCAGTAAAGTCACACCAGTAATGGCTACACCATCAGGGGCGGAGGGAATAACTGCTCCCACCTGCACCACCTACACCACTGGCTGCCCACAGTGACACCCATGGCACCGGGATGCAACCCGTTGCCGAGGAAGCCCTGCTCACCCGACTCACCCCTCTCACCCCGCTCACCCCACTCCACCTACTCACCCCACTCCACCAACTCACCCCGCTCACCCCACTCACCCGCTCCACCTGCTCACCCCACTCCACCAACTCACCCCGCTCACCCCACTCACCCCGCTCCACCTGCTCACCCCACTCTACCCACTCACCCCGCTCACCCCACTCCACCCTGCTCCAGCCGCTCACCCCACTCCACCCACTCACCCCGCTCCCCCTGCTCACCCCACTCACCTCTCTCCACCCACTCACCCCGCTCACCCCATTCCACCCACTCACCCCACTCACCCCGCTCCATCCACTCACCCCGCTCCACCCACTCACCCCACTCCACCCACTCACCCCGCTCACCCTACTCACCCCGCTCTACCTGCTCCACCCGCTCACCCCCTCCACCCGCTCACCCCACTCACCCTGCTCCACCCACTCACCCCACTCACCCCGCTCCCCAGCCTGACAACACTAGAGCTGCTGGAGCTCAATGCATGATTCTTTTATCAGAGTTGCGCCAGGGCTCCTAAAGAATTTGGAAACAAACACGGACCTACATTGTTAATGCCTGAGTGAATGTCCTTTGCACACAATGCCATCCTGAAGTCAGTGATGCATACAAACACCCAGATTCCCAGACACCTCCCCAGGTTGCCACTCTACCCACATGGTTAACAGATGTGGCTACGCTGTGGGTGATGTGTGTTTAAGTTTTGTTGTCTACACTTTCTGCTATATTCTGGTACATTCGTAAAAACTGTTCCAGGACCATATGGGTTATTTTATTTACTAGCACATTTCAACCTGAGCCGTTCTTGAAACACATAGGTCATTCCTCTCGTGTTATACCCTCTAAGACTCTAGATGTGCAGTTTTGTGTATATTAGCCTTCGATAGCTGGGCTACATATACAGACATGATTTGCTGATCCATTTTCTCCATGACAGTCTTGAATCTGCTCCTCCAGCTGTTCCCAAAGGCAGAATCGTCCTGACTTGGGCGTATGTTTGGAGTAAAGCTCGAGTCATCTCAAAGGTGCTCTGATTAGTGAGAGTAAACAGGCCCAGGTACATTTAACACCAATCTGTTCTGACAGGGGTGTGACTAATATTCTACCGGAAATGTTCCTTTCTCTTCAACATTGAATAACTGCTGCTTCTCTAGTTAACTGACAGACTATAAAACACTTATAGCTGTGGGGACACTAGTTAAATATATAGTGCTAACCTTTAATCTTCACGTCCCTGGGCAAAGTATTGATTTAGGGTTTTTTCCTGCTCAATATGGAAGGTGATACTGTATAGCCTTTTATTGTTAAGGAGGTGTCAGTATGGTTCTTCTGGGGCTCTGAACATAGAGGCAAAGGAGTGTGGGAGTGAGTCAAATCCTTACATTTAAACAGGAAGCACATATCACATCTGCCCCACAGGCATTCGTGTGCTGAATGATTCATTTCTGAGGGACCGTTACAGCAGGCAACTATCAAAGGGCAAAACAAATACGAGGATTTTCAATAGTAGGAGATACTCACACTTTTTCTAGACATGCCTCGCGGGACATGTTCTGGGCAAGAAGGTTTGAGACCAAGCTGAACAGCTCCTCAGACCACTCCTGTCACAAACAACGCCAGACACGAGGCCCATCAGCACAGCATTTAAACAGCCTTTTGATTGCAATATCGAGTATTTGACCATGCGTTTGACACAACACTTTATTCTCACAAAGCTGAATCTCTATTACTATCCAAGAAACTGTCGGTTCTTACCAAATGACTTTCCTCAGCAAATAGCGTTATGTGGTGATTCATATCCCTTTACATTTGCACTTGATTGTATTCTAGATATACGTTTGAGTGGATGTCATTTTATCCATCAGTCTACACTTAATAACCCATAATGATAAAGTGAAAGCATGTTTTTTAGAAAGTTTAAAAAATGAAAAAAAAAAAACCCCAGAAATCTCTTATTCATTAAAGTTATTAGACCATTTGCTATGACACTCAAAACTGTGGCCAGGAAAGACACACACCTGGGACTGTAAGGGTCCAGAATTTACTTTGCATAGTCAGGATTTAAAACAGGCCATGAAGTCCACAGAACTGTCTGATGATCAAATAATTTTAAAACAGAATTTTAATTTCTAGACAGGCCTGTCTGGCCAAGTCTGGGCAAGGAAGCTAAGGGTTGGGAGATCAGAAAGAACCAACTAGTCACTCTAAAAGTGCCCCAACAGTCCTGCACAGAGATGAAGCTGTTGGATGGACAATCAGGGTAACTGCAATCAGGCTTCAGGGTAATTCAGGGTAACTTCAGGCTAATTCTCTGATTCTCATTGAGTAGCCCAGACTTAAAGCCTATCAAACCCCTGTGGAGAGACTTGAAGCTCCCGGATACTCCCCATCCAATCTGATGAACCTTAAGAAGATCTGCCATAACGGACCGAATCAACTGTCCAAACCACAGGTGTGTGATCCTTATAAAGACATATGAGACTCACGACCACTGCTGAAAGAACATAATGAATAAAGAGTGTGTACTTTTAATAAGAGATTCAAGTTAAATGTTAAAGTCATTTCTGAAACCTCTCTAAAACATTTCATTTGTGTTTGTGTGTATGTCCATCTGTGTGTCATTTCTAAAAAATAGTAAGTCATGAAAGTCTTGGAAAGTCTTGGGTTACCTTGGCCACCTCATCTTGAAAGGCCATGAAGTTCAGGTAGGTGATGTTGACCATGTCTGGGCCGCTCACCACTGTCAGCATTCGGTTCTCTGTCTTCCCCCCCTGAGTGGCCACACCCAGCTGCTCCCGCACTTTAACATCCTGGAAGTACATCACACACACTGCATGGTACACATAACCCAAAGATGGGGGCATTATGAAACCTAAGCCCTACATTGTGTACAAATATTATTCATGTCACTAAACCGGGCGGCACTTTGTTTGTAAGATGAACAAATCTGCTCTTATGTGTCTTAGACCTGTAGTCCTGAAGAAAGATTACTCTTAAACTGCAGTGTCAATGCAAGTTTTACAAATAGCACTAGTCTGCACTCTTTTTAGGTCAAGCAATATTTAAATATTTAAAGTATTGTATGTTTGATAAACCCATTTATAACTAAATCTTGCAAACAGAATTTGCAGCTGTATAGGTACAAGAGTTTGAAGTGATGGTCTCACACAGCTACAGCGTCGTCACACGTGCAGGTGATGAACCGTTTAAAATCAATGGACAGATTTTATTCTTACTTGCCATCTATAATCCATCTTTCAGTCACTTTTCAAATAGCTAAATGCAATGAATATAAATGCTGTTTTCCCAGAAGAGATAATGATGTGTTTGGCATTATGTCAAAAGTGTTATTTGTAAAATGAAGTAATGTTGTCCTTCAAGTGTGTCCCTGATCAATATGACACAGCGTTCATGAACAGTGGTCACGCATGATGGCCATGACGAATTCTCCTAACGCGAACGTCGCATGCCAGAACTCTTCCTTTTCCATCCCACCTTCACCCAACATCCACATGGCACACCAAACAGTTCTCCCAGACAAATTAACATAACAATAAAAAACACTGCAAAGGATTCTGCAAAGGAAGCAAATGAGGTCCAATTAATTTACCCAATCAAACAAAAGGAATCTGTGTGCTGTGTCGTGGTGATAAGTGTCCCCTACACATCCTTGGCTGCACTAATCATGTCTGTCCTCAGCTTCAAGGCTCACCGTACTGACAACATGCCAGACATTCTATAGACAGTAGGTTATTTATTTTTCTTTTTTGATTGTCAAGGTTAGATCTAGTTTACGTGATTTGACACTTTTTTAAGTTCGGGAGGAATGTTACATCTTCGGTAGTCAAGATTAGGATCACTCTAACCTCAGAGTGACTTTTAAACTGACGTAAGCTTTGAAGTATTCTCGGGAGGCAAATGTAGCTCATGAGAGCTTCAGACGTTGGGGGCTGTGTCTGCCAGGGATTCCGATGCAGAGGGACCTTTCACACACAGCTCCATTTGCATGCTGGAAACATTTCCAGCCGTGCACTGCTGCAAACCCTGAGCCTCTGATCCGGCCCACTTCACAGAGCATAAGAAGGAGCCAGACACATATGCTGTTGCCTGTCTAATCAATAAAGCTGATAGCACCGATTTAAATAGCAATGAGTCACAAAAACCACTGCTCTAAAGGCAAGAATGCCATCCAGCCCTTTTGCAATTTCTTTACAGAAAAACAGAACGAGTCAACGTTGTACATGGTGCTCATCCGGTAGATAATTGTACACATCATGAATAATTCCGAGCAAAAACCACAATGCAACACCACATTGCAACACTAATGGGCAAGGAAGGTATCATTGAGTGTGCCCCAAGCCATGAGCGGAGCACTTATTCCTTACTGTTGGCATTTCAGACAGCTCTCTCCTATTGATCTGCATCTGACTCTGTGATGCGCGCCCACACACACACACACACACACACACACACAGATATATATATATATATATGATATCAGTACCGCTAATGTTGTAATACATCAGTCTAAAGCATCATGCACGAGAGCATCATGCACGATGTGTGTGTGGTTTATTGCTGACCCGAAGGCGCATCACAGAGGTGATTATTGGGTGTGGACTGAGTTAAATATTTAAAGTTTGTTTGCAGGGGCCCTCAGTGACACTGTGTTGCTGCAGCTGTAGAGAGAAGAAGGGAGTGAACCTCCATGTCCCAGAGCCTCTGCGGGAGCACGATTTAATTAATGTACTGGTGCATCCTGCAGACCCATGAAAGCTGGCCTTGAAGCCCTGTTGCCGTGGCAATAGAAGCTCCGTGCCTGGTAGAACCGCAGTGTCTTATTGGATAAAGTTTAGTGTTACGGAGAGTACGTGAATTTGACAGTCCTACACAGGCAGCAAGAACACAAATCTGGATGTTTAACACAAACACAAAAAAACAGTGCTCTGTTGACAGTCCAAGAAAAAACAGGAAAAAGACACATATTATCCCTCAGTGCACCCCTGTATCCAAATGTCATCCCCAATGACCCACTTTCATAATGCCACGGCTGTTACTCAAACCTCCATCACTGGTGCACACGCATCCCAACACTGACAGCACTGACTCACTACAGATTGTTTTCACTCAATTATTTGAGCTACAGGTCACATAAAACATAGTAGGCCGCCATCTACACAAATGTTTGTGCTTTGGAGCATAATGAATAGTGCTCATGTAGATAGGGACTAAGTGGGTACACTTAGAGTACTTATCTATTTTTTTTTAGTTGATTCCAGTCTATTAAAAGAGAAGAGACCCTGTCAATACAATTTCTGGTTGAATCTGTTTGGCATTGTGAAAGTAGTTCCATAGTTTTAACCTATCACTCCATTGCACTGTGTTTAGATTAGTGAGAGCCTGCCGAGAAGTGGGTCCTCATCACTAAAGTCAGTGAGGATATGCACAATTATAAATGAAAGGAAGCAAATGTGTTATATGGTCTGATAAGTTTTACCAATGCTTGGATCTGATTTGATTCCTTCTTACTGATTCATCAGAACTTCATGCTACCACTAAAACACTCACATGCTAACGATACCAGTCCCAAATCTTATTTTTTTATACATTTCCATAATCCAGCTCCAGTTAGCATTACTAGACGTGACACAGTGTAGAATACACAAGAGTGCCTATACAAGAATGACAGGACCTTATTACAGACCTGCAGAGAAGAGATGTCAGATTTTGAACACTCAAGATACATTCTCTCATTTCAAACCTTCAGCAGATCGCTCTGCTTGGCCATGTTTAATAAATTAAAATTTGCTCTGAAAATCATTTATAGAAGTAGGAGGGAGTGAAACCCTGGGCCTTAACTTGCAGGAGATTCAACAAGTGTATTTAATGGTCTCCTCAATGACACAGTGAGCCACATCAGAGCTAATAAAGGCAGACAAACTCTTAAGCAATACTCTTGCTCATAAACAACTTTCAATAAATCACAACAACTGTTACTGTCATTCCAGAGTGTTGGAGTGAGGCACCGCTTTGAAATGGCCCCCAATGGAGCAACAGGAGAAGACAAAAGAGGTTGTAGTCGCATAGACACAGAGTCTCAACAGACTCTACAGGCAGCGCACGTGTGCACTTACATCACTGCTTTATCTATGTTTATCTATTAAAAGAGAAGAGGTCATCTCAATGCAATTTGCCACTGGATGAGTCTGTTTGCCTGAATTAGCTACAACACAGGAATACTGGGAAGGAAAACATCTAAATCAGCCTGACGTCTGTTTACTGCATCCCTCTACAAATCTGGAGCTGTTTTATAGCTGAATTACATATGAAATATTTCATATGTTGGACCTATATGGCTCAGTAAAACAGTAATACACTGGAGACACTGGATGAGGACAAAAAACAAGCAAAACAAAAATAAATCATGACAGCTCATCCTAATAAAATTGCAATCAGTATAGTAACTTCTAGAAACAAAATGAAGCAGGAATCATATATGACAAGATGATATTAATAATGTTTAAAAAAATAAAAATAAAAAATTGTCCGTGGCAATTTCAAACAAAATAAAGATGATGTTCCAGTTCTCCAGATTGGGGTTTTGGCATAGCGGTGAATTAGAGAAGATAACTCTTTCAACTCAGACAGACATTTCTGGATAAATAAAGGGAGGCTCAAATTGTTAGTATGTATGTCAGAATCAAGTATTGCAAATGAATCATCTAATGATTAAGAACGCAGCTTATCAGCAACAGGTGCTGAGACATTAGGCAAATTGGCAAAGATGGCCTCAAGGTGGGATCTAAAATTGCAGACAAAAGAAATCTGTCTTTGCTGAAGGGCACTGCCAGGCGAAGTGAGGCAGCGATGGCGGGCATGTCGCCCTGCTGTCTGTGCATAAATCACGAGGGCAGCGTGGTAGTGAACACAGTCATCTGCCTTTACGAGGGCAGCGTGGTAGTGAACACAGCCCGTCTGCCTTCACGAGGGCAGCGTGGTAGTGAACACAGCCCGTCTGCCTTCACGAGGGCAGCGTGGTAGTGAACACAGTCATCTGCCTTCACGAGGGCAGCGTGGTAGTGAACACAGTCATCTGCCTTCACGAGGGCAGCGTGGTAGTGAACACAGCCCGTCTGCCTTCACAAGGGCAGCGTGGTAGTGAACACAGCCCGTCTGCCTTCACGAGGGCAGCGTGGTAGTGAACACAGCCCGTCTGCCTTCACGAGGGCAGCGTGGTAGTGAACACAGCCCGTCTGCCTTCACGAGGGCAGCGTGGTAGTGAACACAGCCCGTCTGCCTTTACGAGGGCAGCGTGGTAGTGAACACAGCCCGTCTGCCTTCACGAGGGCAGCGTGGTAGTGAACACAGCCCGTCTGCCTTCACGAGGGCAGCGTGGTAGTGAACACAGCCCGTCTGCCTTTACGAGGGCAGCATGGTAGTGAACACAGCCCGTCTGCCTTCACGGGGGCAGCGTGGTAGTGAACACAGCCCGTCTGCCTTCACGGGGGCAGCGTGGTAGTGAACACAGCCCGTCTGCCTTTACGAGGGCAGCGTGGTAGTGAACACAGCCCGTCTGCCTTCACGAGGGCAGCGTGGTAGTGAACACAGCCCGTCTGCCTTCACGGGGGCAGCGTGGTAGTGAACACAGCCCGTCTGCCTTCACGAGGGCAGCGTGGTAGTGAACACAGCCCGTCTGCCTTCACGGGGGCAGCGTGGTAGTGAACACAGCCCGTCTGCCTTCACGAGGGCAGCGTGGTAGTGAACACAGCCCGTCTGCCTTCACGAGGGCAGCGTGGTAGTGAACACAGCCCGTCTGCCTTCACGAGGGCAGCGTGGTAGAGAACACAGCCCGTCTGCCTTCACGGGGGCAGCGTGGTAGTGAACACAGCCCGTCTGCCTTTACGAGGGCAGCGTGGTAGTGAACACAGCCCGTCTGCCTTCACGGGGGCAGCGTGGTAGTGAACACAGCCCGTCTGCCTTCACGAGGGCAGCGTGGTAGTGAACACAGCCCATCTGCCTTCACGAGGGCAGCGTGGTAGTGAACACAGCCCATCTGCCTTCACACAGCTCCTGGTGCAGCTTCTGTGGCTCTTTGGGAAAGGTCAGATCTCGACTGGTGCTTCACAGATGCTTCATGATGGAGGAGATAGCATGGAGCATGGAGTGATGGCTTAACGATCACTTATTCTGATCCTTTAATTAACCAAATTTTTAAAAAGCAGCAGTGGGCAATAAAATCAATCACGACACATGCCTGACCACTTTCTATCTGAAACTGCAGACAAAGACAAGGAGTTGGTATTTGGGTTTAACCAGTATGCCCATTATTATGCAAACTAGAACAATTTATTTAAATAAGTTGGCATCAACGTGTGATTAGCATCATTAGCATCAACATGTTGGATCATTAGCATGTGATTATTTTAACCCTAACCCTAACCCTATCTCTCTCAAATTTGCTTTTAAAAACATACAGATATGTTAAATATGTTAATTCCCCTCATATTTCTCTGAACAGCTTTGTGAGGGGGTCTGCTGTGGACACACCAAGCCAAGCCACACCTGTATCTCTCATCAGAGAGAATGAGACACACAATGAATCTGATCTAAAACACAGAAGATAACTTAAAGAATTGGGCTAAAATCTTCTCCATCTCTTTAAATGATCCAACAAAAGAATCAGTGCTGTCACCAAGCATTAGACACAGAAATCGGTCCCTCGTTTATTAAAAAGGCTTTTCCTAGGGTTCCTTTTTAGTGACATGTCTCTGGACAATAGGACATGGCCCTGTGTGACTGATGAGGAGTGTACAGCTGTGAAAGCAATCACATTGACATTCATATCATCCCCTGAATGATCCAACACTATTCTATGGAAGATTACATAAATTGCACTTTTCCATTTCAGCAGATCTCCATTTATATGTAGACAAAAGGCTATAAGTGGGCAATTATCCTCTCATCAACAGAGGAAATCTATGTCTTGTCAAAGTAGAGTGCATGCAACATATTTTACTTTGTTTCACAAACCACGACTGCTTCTGTTCTAGCCACAAAACTGGACAGCATTTCCGCTGTTGGACACGTAGCTCTGCAGTGCACAGTGGAGCTAGGCACAACATTCTCCGCTGTAAAAAATGTAAATGTTTTATCTGAACTGTTCTCTTATTCCTCAGAAAGGTTAGAGAACTCACCAAGATATACATCTGGTGCAGCAGTGATGCAGGAGATCCACAGAGCATAATCAACAGTCAGAAGGACAGAGGCCCAGACTTGAATAGGTGTTGTACAAAAAAAAAAAGAGGATTTAGAGGAAACGTGACTGTAATTATGATAGGGAGGCGGGCACGCTCCAACAGTGGCTTACGGCCATGCTAGCACCAGAGAGGAACTTATCAATGTCACAGACAGAAAAAAAGACTACACTCAGTATGAAGAGGGTGAGTGAAAAAATAATAAGGTTAACAAAGGACGGTGGAAGATATAAATGAAATGACCTCGGGTCGGGTCAGAGCTACATAATTTCACACCATGATATCCAGTGAAACATAAAATCATACAAATGCATTTCTTTAACTATCCTAGCAGAAGACATTATGGAGAAATGCCATTTTCAGGGAGGATGATGTCAGTGCATTACATTGACCAATCATAAACCCTGCAGCCTCAGTACAGGCTAGTCCTGGACTCGGTCCTTGGGGCACCAGCCAACGCCAGCATGCTCGTCTCCTGCAGAGAGAGCAGTGCAGTGTCTATTACAGTCAAACCAGAGCCCTGAATGAGCTAGATATTCCAGATAAGATGAGACCTTTCACTCTGAAATTCATTTAGATTCACAGAATCATGGCATCAAACTGGGTGTTCAATAACAATGGATGAAATGAGACAAACCACTGTGTTTATGCTGCTCAAAAGAACATGAACAACTAAACTTGAGTCTAGGAAACTCACGACCAAGTTGCATTAGCATCTGGAAAAGTTAAAAATTACACTAGTAAAAAAACACTCCACTAGCTCTTGACTGCAACAATCCCTTCAGCTGAACAGACCAAATCAAATCATTTGCAATGGCATGACAACACACTCACTCTGGATGACCAACATCATGACAACACACTCACTCTGGATGACCAACATCATTTTCTAAAGAGATTCCAAATGGTGCATCCAAAAAAACACTTTTGAACCAGCATATTTGGCAAGGAGAGTCCGGCACCACAGCCAGTGTTGTTTTCACTGCCTCTTTTTCTGTTTTATTTCTGTTTTTACAAAGCTGGCTCCTAGTTGTCCTGGATCAGGTGCTAAAAATTCTAACAGACAATAATTACAGAGGCTGCAAACAGTAACATAAAAAGCATCAAGAAGAGGGTTTTGTGTACAAAGCTGCTGCCAGATCCCTTAGGAGGACGATGTGGAATGGGCTCCTACTGGCTGTTCTTCAACTATAGTAAATGACAGCTGACTGTGCACGTGTGTGGCAGGACTATGGTCTGGACATGATGGTCACATGTTCCTGCCTCTTTCTACTAAAACTAGACTCCAAAATCCAAATCCTTATTGAGATGGGGTGTAGACACCAGCCTCAAGACCCGTTTCAATGTTTTGGGACAGTTACAAATGCTCCAGTACAAACTCCCCTTACTAAAGAGTATAGACATTATAACCACAATCACTGTAAATGGTGCATTTTTACAGGCAAAGTTGAAAATGAGTCTGAAAATAATCGATAACTATAAGGTTTGCAATCTGCAACAGTGTGTGAACTGTGGCCCCATTAAAGAAAACAAAGAAACAAAATTACATAAAATATTTGAATGTATTTCAGTTTTACTGATCTGACCGTAACTACTGATAATTTGAAGTGACACTCAAGACAGCGCTGAATATATTTCTTAAGCAATAACAATGCATCCATTTTTCTATCATTCTCACTGGGCATGTGTTTTTGTTTAGTGAAGGTTTTTTTTAAGGACAAAATGTCAAACTGCAGTCTTGCAAATGCCCCAAGCAAGTGTTAAAGAGCAAAGTAAGGCGATCTAATGAAGTCCGTTCACACTGTACTCAACTTTACAGTGAGAACTGTTGATTTTGAACATTTTGTGGGTCATTAGTTCTCATCAGTAATTTCCTGGAAACAGAGCGAGCCTTCTGCTCTGACCGAGCGCATCCATCTGTATAGGTGTCCTGCCAGCTTCCCCTGTCCCGACCAGAAGCAGCCTTAGTGGGACATCTGGGGGGGACGCACGCGTGTTTGCGGAGAGGCGCTATCAGCCCATATGGTGAGCGTGGTCACAGAGCTCTCTGGAAACTAGAACAAAGAGCGAGCACAAAATATCAACATTCTTCTGAATCAATACAAAATATCAACACATTCTTCTGAATCAATCAAAACACTGTGATCTTCTGAATGAGCTTCTGAATGCTGAATGAGATCGAGAGCAGACCTGCAGATGCACGCTCACCTGAATATGTGCAAATATGTGCAAACAACCATTTGTGTATCAGTGACTATGAGTCATAAAAACTCACAAGCATCGGTGCACCGGCATCTCATTACAGAACACAATGCTTGAATGCAAAATAGTGTGACGGAAATACCAAGTTGATTCCATGTGCAACAAATGTTTAACAGGCATCTATTTCTCAGTCAGCATTCACTAAAAATTGCATTATCATGCTGAGGGATTGGTACCGCCAGCCGTACGCACGTTCACCTGAAACTTCAGAGACGCGAGTGAGTTCTTAACTTGCACCTCTGGGAGGTGAGTGAGTCTCGCAATTTCATATTCAAATAAATGTAAAAGCTGAAGTGGAAGATCTGAGTGCTGCTCCCAGTAGCACCGCATGACTGACATAACCAACTGAATTACAACACAGTTTGACAAACTTCTGCCTCATACACTATTCAGACTGCGCCTAGTCAAATTTGTTCAACTTTTGCCACAACTGAAATGAAAAAAACAATGAGACCAGGTGGAGAGTGGGAGCGTTCTGTCATCCAATCACATCGCTTTGGAGGAGCAGAGATGGGGACAGGGGAGACACTACAGCTGTCCTCGTGAGGTCTGATCTCTGCTGGCTGTTGCTGACAAAATTCTGAGACATCTAGGGGCCAAAGAAAACATCCAACACTGGCATTTCCAAGACATTCATTAAGATGGAGAGGGCCAGGAGGCCTTTAGCACCGCTATTCCACACTCACACCAGACAATTCAAGTGCAAAAAAAGGGCAAATGGTTCTGTAGTGGATCTGAATCTGCTTACTGAAATGCCGGAATACAAGCATTTGTAAATTTAAGTCAAAGTTAAGTTGTTCACTTTAGGAATAGAACTTGTGTGTCTTTCCTTCACTGTTAATACTATAAACATTTTCAAAGTTTCAAAAACTTGTGGCTTATACAACTTCTTAAGCAAGAGAATTCACTCCCTGATGCACTGTAGACACAATACATCAAATTCAACAGGGATTTCTGTGCAATAAAAGAGACTGGTGGTGGAAAATGGCCAGTTACTGATGAAAAACCAACAGAAATAATATTAGACGGACTCTAACCAGTGAGGACTGAATTTGGAGCAACCATCTCTGAAAAACAGAACCAGAGTCAATCCCAGTGACTTTGTGCTCTCTGATTTAGTCAGAATTGTTCCTGGGATTGTGGCCGTCTCCAAGAGATAGAGTCAAATAGGCTATTCTCCCTCTCTCCCTCCTGAGATTTATGAGTGGAATTCAATCAAGCCAACGGTCTAGCCTGTCTGCTTCACTGAGCCCGATGGATCAGTTGGAAAAAGGTCAGAGGTCACACCACAGCCATCATTACAACAATCCCATCAACCGTCTCGCCGTAAATTGTCTCTGTGTGAAATAAGGTCTGCTGAAAATGGATGGAATAATGAGTGAGGCTCAGCGCCTCTAATGAGTCCGTCAGCAGGAAAAGCAGAGAGGAACAGGAGCACGAGAACATGATGCCATACGGGGTCGGGACTTCACCAGGGGACAACAGGTTTCCTCCTTATCCCTCGTAAACAGTACTTACGGTGCAATGAAGACATTTAAGAAAACAAAAAATATACAAAGATATAAGAAATGAAGGAAATAAAGTCATGTCTTTATTTACTTAAAATAATTATTTATTTAAAATTTATTCTGGCTTTCTGATATAGATGCATGGTTTTATAGTACTGTTTAGAATGTGGTACTATGTGTGTGTATTATAATGAGGACAGAGGGCACCTATCCAATCAAACATGCGCTTGGTTTTATAGGCTCATTATATGCTTGTTGACCTTTAGTTAAAGTTCAAGCTATCAATGATGTCACCTCCGTGATGTCGTGTTTTCCTTTCGTCCTCAGCTGAACTGCCTGGAGATTAAATGAGGTTTGGGAGAAAAAAAAAACTGTTTGGCTCGTAGTACACAAACAGCTTGGGTTGACAGCGAGTGGAGATGTAGATGAAGGCTGGGAGAGATACCTGTAATCTGATGGCTTTGATGTGGAGGGTTCTGGACGGGGCCCCATCTGACTAACACCATTTCCTTATGTTCATTAAATCACTCTCTCCTTTTCCGACTCCATAGCAACGGCCCAACAAGGCCGACCCTTTCACCTGTCGCCACCCCCTACTACTTAAGCGGTGTAGAAACGCGTAACAAAGCTGATGCAGTATAGCTGAGCAGACACGTCCTGGTTTGGGTTCACGTCAGTGTAACCCAGACTACATGATCATAGTTGACGTAGGAATGTTCCTGCATGCTCTGCACAGGTGTGCTCCCGTTCCCGTTCGGCTCACTGAGGCTCCCGTTCGGCTCACTGAGCGCTGGCGGCGGCTGAACCCTCGTCTCACTTTCTCATTGAGCAACAATGCGGGTGCACGCCATACGCCCCAACTCTGAGTGGACGACAATAATTCAGTGCAAAGTGTGCCCTATCACTGCATCTCACAGACCTAATGGCCAAGGGGGGCACACAGTTCTATACACAGCTCAGCGACTTTTCCCGTCTGGTTAAAGCATCAAGGACAGGTCTCTGAATGCAAACCGCACAGCTGGGACTCAACCCTGAACATGCAGACTGGTCCCATGTACCTACTATAGACCTGTACTGACACTCGTGAATTTCCAAGTACTGACGTTCACTGAGAGAGGGAAAAGTCCTAAAGTACAGGAAATTTCCACTGAAGTCTTTCAGTAAGTCCACCTCAAGTAAATCCAGTGATGCGTGGACACCTGAGGAGAGAGCAGCTTTTAGAAGGAGCGACATGGCTGAAAGAGAGTGGGCAACCAAACCCACAGCTACATCATATCTCAGCAGCCGGATCAGGCCCTTCTCAGATTTCACCATCAATGACAAGCAGGCAGAGCTAAAAAAGGAGCTTAGGGACTCCACTGAGTGTAACTGAACAGGCTACTACAGGACTGGGTGAACGTGAGGGAGATGTGCCCCTAGATATGACCGGCTAGTCGCCCTCTCTGGTGTCATGCAGTAAACCAGCCACTGAGCTCCCCGATCTCTCTCTTGTAAGACACTAGAGAGGTCAGAGCATTCAGCAACTAATCTGACTGACAAATAATTAAGCTGACTGACTGGCCACAGAAAATTTGATATCCACATAAGCATACTAGTTTCAGCATACTAGTTTCATCATACTAGTTGATCATGTCACTCGAGCCTTTCCCAAGACTACAGTCATAACTTACTCTGCAGTCATTATTTACTCTGTAGTCATAACTGATTCTGTAGTCATAGCCGACTCTGCAGTCATAAATCTCACTTCCAGTAAATCAGTCTGACATAAAGTCTGTCTGAGACATGTTTAATTTAAGTGATCAATAAAAACAAACTA